>NC_057801.1:311345496-311461021 GCF_018294505.1 Triticum aestivum
AGATTATCAAAGCACAGAAGGTAGATCCGGGAATTTCCCGCATAAAGAGAAACATCCAGAAAGGAATTGCGAATTGCTTCTCCACTAATGATCAAGGGGTCGTATACTTCGGGAATCGACTAGTGGTTCCCAAAGTGCGAAACCTGAGGCGATTGATCCTTAAGGAAGCTCATGAATCTCCTCTCACCATTCATCCCGGTAGTACTAAGATGTATCAGGACCTACGCCAGAGGTTCTGGTGGACTAGGATGAAGAGAGAAATTGCTCAGTATATTGCTAATTGCGACGTCTGTCGTCGTGTAAAAGCAGAGCATCAACGGCCTGCTGGCACCCTTCAACCCTTAGCTATTCCTGAATGGAAATGGGATAAAATTGGTATGGATTTCATTACTGGTTTTCCCAGGACCAAGAGAGGGAATAATGCTATTTTCGTCGTTGTCGATCGTCTTTCCAAAGTAGCCCATTTCTTACCTGTTCGTGAGAGTATAACCGCTAGTCAGCTGGCTGACTTATACATCTCCCGAATAGTGTCCCTCCATGGTGTTCCTTTGGAAATTAACTCGGATCGAGGAAGTCTTTTCACCTCTCGATTTTGGGAAAGTTTCCAAAATGCTATGGGAACCCGTCTCTCCTTTAGCACCGCTTTCCACCCTCAGTCGAGTGGTCAAGTGGAACGCGTCAACCAGATTCTAGAAGACATGCTTCGAGCCTCTGTTATCTCATTCGGAATGGATTGGGAGAAGTGCCTTCCATTTGCCGAATTCGCTTACAACAACAGCTATCAGTCTAGCTTGGGTAAAGCCCCTTTTGAAGTTATCTATGGACGACGGTGTCGAACACCCCTTAACTGGTCAGAAACCGGGGAAAGACAATTCTTTGGCCCGGATATGATTCAGGAAGCAGAAGAACAAGTTCGTATCATTCGTGAAAAGTTGAAAACAGCCCAATCTCGTCAAAAGAGTCAATATGACCGAAAACATAAGGCTATGACTTTCGAGGTTGACGAGAAGGCTTATCTTCGGGTCACCCCTCTGAAGGGAACCCATCGTTTCGGTATCAAAGGCAAATTGGCTCCTCGTTACATTGGACCTTTTCGCATTCTCGCCAAACGAGGAGAAGTTGCCTACCAGTTGGAACTACCTCCGCACCTCTCCAGAGTCCACGATGTCTTCCACGTTTCTCAACTCAGGCGTTGCTTCTCGGATCCTATCCGTGGAGTGGACCACGAAACGCTTGATCTCCAAGATAATCTTACATATCGAGAGTACCCCATTCGTATCCTCGATCAGGCCGAACGTACCACCCGACGTCATAATATCAAGTTTCTCAAAGTCCAATGGTCGCGCCATTCTGAGGATGAAGCAACTTGGGAAAGGGAGGATCGTCTTCAACTCGAGTATCCCGCCTTCTTCCCGGAGGAACCCAAATCTTGGGACGAGATTCTTTTGAGTGGGGGTGAGTTGTCACACCCTAGCTAGTCATGCATTAGAGTGTTGCATCATGTTTACTCTTTCATCAGAAACTTGAAATGGGGATTTGTGAAACCCTCAGAATCATTTCTGAAAATGATCCAAATAAAAATTTCTCCAAAAAGGTCCAGGAAAATGCTCATGTTGCTCTCTGAAAATATTGGACAGAGATAAAAATCAAACCAATATTTTTAAGAGCTCATAGGTATTTATTTTGGGCATTTGGAATTAATGCATAAATATTTGCATTGGAAATATATTAGTTATATATATTAATATATGTCCAAAAATTATGCCACCTGTTGGGGAGCTCTGGAATAATATATCTAGCTCCTGCAAAAATTGGCATAAGGTTATAAAATGATTTAATATTTTATTTAAATCAAAACAAATGTCAGAAATTAGTAAAACAAAAATAAATAAAAGGAGGAGCTTACCTGGGCTCCTCCCTGTCCAGCCCAGCCAGCTGGCCGGCCCAGCCAGCAGGCGGCCCAGCCCGCCTCCCTCCTCTGTCGTCTTCGTCCTCGACAGAGGGAGGGGAGTGTGCCCGGCGCGCGCGCGCCACCATGCCACGCCACCAGCTCGCCTGCCTGCCTGCCCCTCCCCTCCTCGTCTGGATGGCCTGGAACGACGCCACGCCCTCCCCCTGCTCTCTCTCACTCTCCCTCGGTTCTTCCCCTCCTCTCCCTCGCTCTCCCTCTCCCGTGTCCGAACGCCACCATCGCCGCCGTTCGCCATAGCAGCCGCCACCAGCCACCCCTCGCCCCTCCGCTGAGCTCAGGAGCTCCGCCGCGACCCCCTCTTCCTCCCCACCAAGCCAAGCCCCTCGGGAAGCTCTGCATCGCCTCCACGCCATCGTCTTCGTCCTCGACCGCTGCCGATGGTCGCCGTCGATTCGCCGCCGTTCGTGCTTCCCCGAGCTCGCTGACCCTCCCTGCATGATCCCCGTGAGCCCCTGCTTCGTTTCCCCCTAACCCCATGTTCGATTTCGAGCTCTAGCCGCCCCTCTACCGGAGCTGAGACGCTCCGCCGCACGGGCTCATCGCCGGCGAAGCCCCGGTGACCATTTGGTCACGGGCGTGCACCCGTTGTGCTTGCCGCGACCCGTAGAGCCCCTCCAGCGCCTCAGCTCCCTCGCCTGCGAGCAGCAGCGCCGATCCCGACCGCACCCGAACTCCGGCCGCCGCTCACGAGCTCGCCGTCGTCGGTACCGGCCACCACAGGCACGGCCACCACCACCGTTCGACGCGCGGGAGCAAGGGCTCTCCAACGAGCCCAAGCACGGCCTCGCCCGTGCCCTGTAGCGCGTTTCCGTATCGCGCCGCCGTCTCGGGCCTCGCCGGCGTCATGTCGCCGGTGGGTTTGACCTGTTCGACCTGGGGTTTGACCGCCCCAGAGTCACTGACGCGTGGGCCCCGTCGGCCAGGTGGTTAGATTAGTGCCAATCACCGCGTAACTAACCCCCCCTGACACTGACCAGTGGGCCCCAGCGCCACTAACTCCTAATTAGGATTAAATTAACCCTGTTAACCCCCCCCGTCACTGACGTGTGGACCCCACACGTCAGGTTTGACCCCAGCCAGCCGCAGTTGACCACTGACGTCATGCTGGCGCAATATATATATTTCTGGATTTAATTTAAATCAGGAAATTCCAGAATATTATTTAAACTTCAAAAATTCATAACTTTTATTCTGTAACTCCAAATCAGACAAATTATATATGAAAAATGATCAGAAAAATCCAATCTATCCATCTGTACTATTTTCATGCATGATCAAACAAGTTAAATTGATGTTTAAAGCAGCACAAGGAAAAGCACTTTAAAAGGCCATGCTTGAGTTTGAAATTTGAATCTTTGATTCAAATTGGTTCAAACCCTTCTGGTTTTAGTTGCATTAGCTCAACACACTCATATTGCCATGTTTCATGCATGCATCATATTGTTGCACATTGTTTGGTGATGGTTGTGTATCGGTGTCCTTTGCGACAGGTTCTGCCTCCGAGGAGTACCATGATTACCCTAACGAAGAACCGTATCAGTGCATCGAACCATCAGGCAAGCAACCAACCATTTGATCATATTGATACAATCCCATGTTCTCGCTCCTGCTCTCTTTTACTGCATTAAGACAACGCGTTTCAAACTGCTGTGTGCTACGGTAGTTGAACCCATTTCCTCTGCATGACCTGTCATTGCCACAGTAACTAGATGAAACCCACTAGCATGTGTAGGAGTTGTTTGAGCCATATGTATGTGTTGTTCCTACCTTGCTATGCCTGCTATGCTTAGAGTCGTGTCAGGTCTGGTTCATCTGGGTGATGGGCTAGAGTGAAATGATTATGTCGGTAATGAGAGTGATGTGGTGAACACGATTTGGTAAAGGTATCGATGAGAGGCCATGTAGGAGTACATGGTGGGTTGTTTCATTGAAGCCGACCTTAAGCACTGAGATCTGTATGTGTGATTTAAGAATCAGCTACTACCATGCATTGGGCCCGAAACCAATGGACCCTCTCGGCTTCTTATTCACCCTAGTTCTCCGTCCAGGAGTTGCAAGTAGTTTCTAGTGTTTGTAGCCTACTGGAGGCCGTGGACAGCGCTGACCGTAGGGGTGGGCTGTGATGCGGTAGGTACGTGGCACGGTGTACCGAATACCCGTTAGGTATCTCGGGAACCCTGTTCACATCGTTCGGGGCCGTATGGGAAACCTCGGCCGGACTCCCTGCGGATGGAACCTGGATAGGCGATAAACCTGGACTGGAGGCTTAGGTGATTAGGTAGGTCGTGGCCGACACCCACGTTGGGCTTCCGCTTGAAGGTTGCCGAGTACATGTCGTGTAAACGGCGGTAAGTGGTGAGAGCGTGTATGAAGAAGTACACCCCTGCAGGGTTATCATAACCTATTCGAATAGCCGCGTCCGCGGTAAAGGACTACTTGGTTGCCTATACAGTTCATAGACAAGTAAATGGAAACTGCTAAAAGCCTCAAGATAAGCGTGAGTGCCGAGGATGGCTCTTCCGTAGGAAGACGGAGGCGGATCCTCGGTAGTGTATTGAAGTGGTGGGTAGTGGACTCGTGTGCGCAAAACCATTTCAAGTTGAAGTATCGTAGGATAGTCTAGCCAAGAGTCAAAGCTGGCTTGCTGCAATAACTCCACCAACCCTTCTTGATAATATGCATGTATGTAGGATCTGATGTAAGTCTTGCTGAGTACCTTTGTACTCATGTTGCTATAATTTACATTTTTTTACAGAAGACGCTGGAACCCCTTCTGATGGGTTCTATGTAGACGTTGACATCAACGAGTAGGCTAAAGGCCCAGGTGGTGACCCTGAGCTTGTGAAGGACCATGTAGTATAGTTAGGCTTTCCAAGCCTCTTTTATTTTACCAGTTGTCTGTACTCAGACAAGTTACTTCCGCTGCTGGTTTGTATGACTGTATGACTTGAATGTTGGGTCGTGAGACCCGTACCTTTGTGTATGTTATGTATGGCTCCCTGAGCCTTAAATAAAGTACTTGTATCGTAGAGTCATGTTGTGATGCTTCGTTGTATTTGCACATATCGAGCATATTGTGTGTATGATTGAAATGCTTGGTATGTGTGGGATCTGACTATCTAGTTGTTTATCTTTAGTAGCCTCTCTTACCGAGAAATGTCTCCTAGTGTTACCGCTGAGCCATGGTAGCTTGCTACTGCTCTGGAACACTTAGGCTGGCCGGCATGTGTCCTTCTTCGTTCCTGTGTCTGTCCCTTCGGGGAAATGTCACGCTTTGAGTACCGGAGTCCTGTTAGCCCGCTACAGCCCGGTTTACCGGAGTCCTGCTAGCCCAGTGCTACAGCCCGGACCCACTTGCTGATGACCGACACGTTCGAAGCTGGGTCATGGATGCCTGTCCCTGTAAGTCTGTGCCACTTTGGGTTTACGACTAGTCATGTCAGCCCGGGCTCCTTATCATATGGATGCTAGCGACACTATCATATACGTGAGCCAAAAGGCGCAAACGGTCCCGGGCAAAGGTAAGGCGACACCCGTGGGGATACCGTGCGTGAGGCCGCAAAGTGATATGAGGTGTTACCGGCTAGATCGATGTGACATCGAGTCGGGGTCCTGACAAAGAGGGTACCGGTGCAGTGAACCGCTCTAGGATAATGTAAGTAGTAGCATGTTTCACAGAAATGCGCTACTGCTAAGGAACGTAGCAGTAGCGCTGGTCAGGCATACACGCTACTGCTAAGTGGGGATAGCCATCTGCGCCCAGACAAGTATAGCAGCAGCGCGCTTTAGCAAAACGCGCTACTACTAAAGTAGTAGCAGTAGCACGGTTTATTTAAACTCGCTACTACTAAGTAGCAGTAGTGCCCTGTTTTGTCCAGCGCTACTGCTAAGATGTTGTGTATAAGGTTTTCCCTAGTAGTGTAAAGGTGAACTTAAACTTATTAGTAAACATGCTTCCATGGTTACCACTCAAGTAGAACAAGTGCTTAAAGCTCAAAATGATTTGCTCAATGAATTAATTAATAAGAAAAATGATAATGCTGTTAGAGTTATGACTAGAGGGGGTAAAATGACTCAGGAACCTTTGTATCCTGAGGGTCACCCTTAGAGAATTGAGCAAGATTCTTAGAGAAATAATGTTGATGCACCTAGTCCTTCTAAAAAGAAGAAGAAGAAAAATGATAGGACTTTGCATGCTTCTAGTGAACCTGTTGTAGACACACCTGAGAATCCCAATGATATTTCTATTTCTGATGCTGAAACACAATTTGGTGATGAACATGAACCTAGTGATAAAGTTAATGATGATGTTCATGTTGATGCTCAACCTAGCAATAACAATGACATAGAGGTTGAACCTGCTGTTGATCTTGATAATCCACAATCAAAGAATCAACGTTATGATAAGAGAGACTTTGTTGCTAGGAAGCACGGTAAAGAAAGAGAACCATGGGTTCAAAAACCCATGCCCTTTTCCTCCTAAACCATCCAAGAAAAATGATGATGAGGATTTTGAGTGCTTTGCTGAAATGATTAGACCTATCTTTTTGCGTATGCGTTTGACTGATATGCTTAAAAAGAATCCTTATGCTAAGTACATGAAAGATATAGTTACAAATAAAAGAAAGATACCGGAAGCTGAAATTTCCACCATGCTTGCTAATTATACTTTTAAAGGTGGAATACCAAAGAAACTTGGAGATCTAGGAGTACCAACTATACCATGCTCCATTAAAAGAAACTATGTTAAAACTGCTTTATGTGATCTTGGAGCCGGTGTTAGTGTTATGATCGTAGACTTGAATTGAATAAGTTGACACTTACTGAAATATCTTTGCAAATGGCCGATAAGTCAACCGCTATACCTGTCGGTATTTGTGATGATGTGCCTGTTGTGGTTGCAAACGTTACCATTTTAACGGACTTTATTATTCTTGATATTCCCGAGGATGATAGTATGTCGATTATCCTTGGTAGATCCTTTTTGAATACTGCAGGGGCTGTTATTGATTGCAACAAAGGCAATGTCACTTTTCATGTTAATGGCAATGAGCATACGGTACACTTTCCAAGGAAACAACCTCAAGTTCACAGTATCAATTCTATTGGAAAAAATCCATCGATTATTATTGGAGGTTTTGAATTTCCTCTTCCTACTGTCAAGAAGAAATATGATATTCTTATTATTGGGGACATACATATCCCCGTCGAGGTAACCTAGTGCTATTCGAAAATTCTCCGGTTTCATGCGATTCAGAATGAGTTTGTTAACAAGACTTGATCAACCTTGTTAGTGGATTCCTTTTGATGAGCATGAGATGGATGAAGTTAGAAAGTACAACCTTCTGTACCCTCCTTTTACTTTCTGTTATTTAGATTAAATAAATCAAAAATAGTATTGTCTGTCTGTTTTCTGAATTATCCTTGCAATAAAAAATACCCCAAAAATAAAAGTTCTCCAAATGCCCTGAAAATGAAATATGATTTTTTCTACAATATTTGAGAATATTTGGCACTAAGAACACATCAGGGGGAGCCAGCACCTGGCCACGAGGGTCCAGGGCGTGCCCACCCCCCTGGGGCGCGCCCCCTGCCTTGTGGGCGCCTGGTGGCCCCCCTCCACTCATTCCTGCACCCACACACTCCTTCTTCCTCCCAAAAAATCACCAACCAGCTCAAGCATGAGTTCTAGCTCATCTTGCTGCCATTTTCGATCTCCTTGCTCAAAGCTCCACTCACAAAACTGCTTTGGGGGATTGCTCTTTGGTATGTGACTCCTCCAATGGTCCAATTAGTTTTTGTTCTAGTGCTTTATTCGTTGCAAATTTTTACTGCCTAGGTGACCCTGTTCTTGAGCTTGCATGTCAAATTTATATGGTCCCAAGTAGTTCTAATGCATGATATAGTCTCTAGGCACTTGTGGGAGTAGTTGCTATCAATCTTGTTGAGTTTGGTTCACTTTTATTTTGAATTACTAAAAGTTTCAGAAATTTTCAGAAAATGATGAAGAGATTTTTGAGGGGCTCTTCGAGCCAAAGCTCGAAGGATAAACAAAATGAGGAGAATAAAAAGCCCAAATATAATCTCCTTCGCGTCGCGGAGGTCCGGTCGTGTGAATGGTCTTGTGATGAGTTCTTGAGAGCAGCCGGGATACATGATGATTTTTATTATTTGGTTGAGAATGCAGGCCTCACTGACTTCCTCCACGACCAGCTCGATCAGTATCTCCTACTTACTAATATTTTGTGGAAACTTTTTACTTTCATGCTAAGAAATCACCACCTTCAGTGGAGTTTCATTTATATGATGAGGTTAAGGAGATGTCACTATTTGATTTTTGTGGGGTTTGTAAGATACCCTTTGCGGGAAACATAGAGGAACCACATCGTAGTGATGTGGATGGATTTATTGATATGATTGCTGTAGGGGAAACGAGGAAGGTTTCCGATGCAAGGATTACTAGCATACACTTTCCTGTTCTACGTTACTTTGCAATATTTGCTAGTAGATGCTTAATTGGTCGCGGGAACTGTGGAAACCTTAGTGCCCCTGATATTTTTATTTTGTGCCATGCTTTGTTTCACGATAACACTTTTAGTTTAGGCGCTATTATTGCTAAATGATTAAGTCTGAACCATACAAAGGGCCCCATCTTTGGAGGCATCTTTGCTTCACGCCTTGCTAAACACTTTAAGATACCTATTAGGCATTATGAGAAAGAGGAAAAGTTGCTTCCCTCTATTTTTATATATTATAAGAGTATGCTAGCACATGAATTTGTTGTTAAAAATAATGAGATGATGCTTAAGTATAGTTTGAGATTTAATAAGACTCACAGTGAGACTATTATCTTGCCTGCACCCTCTTTGTTTGACATATTTTCAGGCACGTACCTCATCTTGCGGAGGCCGTTGATGCATATCGGAGCCTGACATCAGCTCTAGAGCCTAAGCCGGAACCACCACTCGACCCTTATCGACAGTCCTTTTATCAGTGGGATCCGGAGGAGATCGCCAATCAGTGGCACTCAGATGACACTCCTCAGTACACCGGATAGAGTAGCCTCAATCCGTGGGCATATACCAACTTAGGCCAAAAGCCTAAGCTTGGGGGAGTACGTATTTCTCACCGACATTACGTTCATGTTCACACACTCATTTTAGTTGTCGGTGCTCATACTTTTTCATTGCACTATCCATGCTAGTTTATTTCTTTTTCTTGCTTTCTCCTTGTGAGTTTGAATAACCGCAAGAAAAAACCAAAAAAAATTGGTAATAGCTTTTAGCTAGTTTACTTTCCATGCTTGTAGTAGTAATTAAAAGAAAACTCAAAAAGATTTCTCGTTCTTCTTTTGCTTGTTGGGAGCTTTCCCGTGTAAGTAGTTTTATTTCTTTTCTTTTCTTTGGGGGTTGAGAGGAAAAGACCACGATGAAAATGTTGAGTGGCTCTCATATGCATTATTGTTGATTTAAACCAAGAGCCCATATTGCCTTGTCTTCTCCCTTGAATTGAATGCTTGCAGATTCCAGCTTAGTCCAATGCACGTGCACTATTATTATTTTACACACCGTTCGGTCATGCAAGTGAAAGGCAATAATGACGATATACGATGGACTGATTGAGATGAGAGAAGCTGGTATGAACTCAACCTATCTAGTTTTTGTAAATATGGTTAGTTCATCGTTCCTAATTCAGCCTATTATGAATAAACACGTTTGCAATGATAATTAGAGATTATAGTTGCTTATGCCATGCTTAATGAGCTAGGAGTTTATAATGGTTTACCTTGCATGCCAACATGCTATTAAAATGGTTTTGATGTGGTATGATAGGGTGGTATCCTCCTTCGAATGATTCGAGTGACTTGACATGGCACATGTTCACGCATGGAGTTGAAACAAAATCAACATAGCCTCCACCATATTTATGTTCATGGTGGATTATATCCTACTCATGCTTGCACTCAATGTCTATTAATTTTAATGCATGTTCATGACTGTTGTCGCTCTTTAGTTGGTCGCTTCCCAGTCTCTTTCTAGCCTTCACTTGTACTAAGTGGGAATACTGCTTGTTGATCCACTTCTATAAACCCCAAAGTTATTCCATATGAGTCCACCATACCTTCCTATAGGCGGTATCTACCTGCCGTTCCAAGTAAATTTGTATGTGCTAAACTCTAAACCTTCAAATGAAATTCTATTTTGTATGCTCGAACAGCTCATGTATCAACTAGGCCTGTCTATATCTTCCATGCTAGGTGGGTTATTCTCACGAGGAGTGGACTCTGCTCCTCACTCACGAGAAAATGGCTGGTACTGGGATGCCCAGTCCCATGCTCAAATCAAATCAAAATAATTGCAAACAAAACTCCCCCAGGATTGTTGTTAGTTGGAGGCACCTATTGTTTCGGGCAAGCCATGGATTGATGATTGTTGGTGGTGGGGGAGTATAAACTTTACCATTCTGTTTGGGAACCACCTATAATGTGTGTAGCATGGAAGATATCAAGATCTCTTGGTTGTTATGTTGACAATGAAAGTATACCACCCAAAATATTATTTATATTTGTTTCAAAAATCGAGCTCTGGCACCTCTACAAATCCGTGCTTCCCTCTGTGAAGGGCCTATCTATTTACTTTTATATTGAGTCATCATCTTCTTATTAAAAATCACTAGTTGGAGAGCACCGCTTTCATTTGCATGCATTACTATTAATTTATATTGAGTATGACTATGACTGGATCTCTTTTACCATGAATTACAATGTTTAGTCAGTCCTTGATCTTTAGGGGTGCTCTGTATTTATGTTTTGCGGTCTCAGAAAGGGCTAGCGAGATACCATCTTGTTATATCATATTATGATTGTTTTGAGAAAGTGTTGTCATCCGAGATTTATTATTATTGCTCGCTAGTTAATTATGCCATTGATATGAGTAAACATGAGACCTAAGTGTTATTGTGAATGTGGTTAGTTCATAATCTTTGCTGAAAACTTGAATGTTGGCTTTACATATTTGCAACAACAAGAGCAAACAGAGTTTGTAAAAGTTTTTCTTTATCGCTTTCAGTTTATCAACTGAATTGCTTGAGGACAAGCAAAGGTTTAATCTTGGGGGAGTTGATACGTCTCCATCGTATCTACTTTTCCAAACACTTTTGCCCTTGTTTTGGACTCTAACTTGCATGATTTGAATGGAACTAACCTAGACTGACGCTGTTTTCAGCAGAATTGCCATGGTGTTATTTTTTTGCAGAAATAAAAGTTCTCAGAATGACCTGAAACTCCACGGAGAATATTTTGGGAATTAATAAAAAATACTGGCGAAAGAATCAAGGTCAGGGGCCCACACCCTGTCCACGAGGGTGGGGGCGCGCCCTACCCCCTGGGCGTGCCTCCCTGCCTCGTGGGCCCCTTGATGCTCCACCGACCTCCACTCCAACTCCATATATTCATGTTTGGGGAGAAAAAAAATCAAAGAGAAGGATTCATCGCGTTTTACAATACGGAGCCGCCGCCAAGCCCTAAACTCTCTCGGGAGGGCTGATCTGGAGTCCTTTCGGGGCTCCGGAGAGGGGAATCCGTCGCTGTCATCATCATCAACCATCCTCCATCACCAATTTCATGATGCTCACTGCCGTGTGAGAGTAATTCCATCGTAGGCTTGCTGGACAGTGATGGGTTGGATGAGATTTACCATGTAATTGAGTTAATTTTGTTAGGGTTTGATCCCTAGTATCCATTATGTTCTGAGACTGATGTTGCTATGACTTTTCTATGCTTAATGCTTGTCACTAGGGCCCGAGTAATTCCATCGTAGGCTTGCTGGATGGTGATGGGTTGGATGAGATTTACCATGTAATTGAGTTAGTTTTGTTAGGGTTTGATCCCTAGTATCCATTATGTTCTGAGATTGATGTTGCTATGACTTCGCTATGCTTAATGCTTGTCACTAGGGCCCGAGTGCCATGATTTTAGATCTGAACCTATTATGTTTTCATGAATATATGTGAGTTCTTGATCCTATCTTGCAAGTCTATAGTCACCTACTATGTGTTATGATCCGGCAACCCCGAAGTGACAATAATCGGTACCACTCCCGATGATGACCGTAGTTTGAGGAGTTCATGTATTCGCTAAGTGTTAATGCTTTGGTCCGGTACTCTATTAAAAGGAGGCCTTAATATCCCTTAGTTTCCAATAGGACCCCGCTGCCACGGGAGTGTAGGACAAAAGATGTCATGCAAGTTCTTTCCATAAGCATGTATGACTATATTCGTAATACATGCCTACATTACATTGATGAACTGGAGCTAGTTCTGTGTCACCCTATGTTATAACTATTGCATGAGGAATCGCATCCAACATAATCATCCATCACTGATCCAATGCCTACGAGCTTTTCACATATTGATCTTTGCCTAGTTACTTTACAGTTGCCATTATTACAATTACTACAAAATTGCTACTGTTACTTTTGCCACCGTTACCGTTACTTCCATATTACTTTGCTACTAAATACTTTGATGCAGATATTAAGTTATCCAAGTGTGGTTGAATTGACAACTCAACTACTAATACTTGAGAATATTCTTTGGCTCCCCTTGTGTTGAATCAAAATTTTTGGGTTGAATACTCTACCCTAAAAAACTGTTGCGATCCCCTATACTTGTGGGTAATCAGCTATCTTTTGATAATGTGGGTATCGGGATTTGCATGGTGTAAGGACCGTCGATACGTCGTAAACTGGTTTTTGGAGGGGAATTTATGTCCCTCATCCTCTCGCTCGACGACGAGCACCGCACTCACCATCTGGTGAGTTGCAGATATGTAGAGCAACATCGGTTCGCCGACGATTGGTGCGGTTAGGATTGGGTTGCTTGCTAAAAAAGTTTTTATTTCTTCTAGTCCGGTTGTGGCAGCATCTGTCCACACGAAGTGGTCAGTGCATCGGAGCAGGCGATACAATGGCAATGCCTTTTCTCCTAATCTGGAGATAAAACGACTCAAAGCTACCACGCACCCGACTAGTTTTTGGACCTGCTTGAGGTATGTTTGTGTTGCCAATTGTGATAGGGCTCGGATTTTGGCTAGGTTTGATTCGATTCCTCTATTGGAGACAATGAACCCAAGCATTTTTCCGGCGGGAATGCCGAAAACGTACTTTTCCGAATTGAGCCGTATGTCAAATGTTTGGAGGTTGTCAAATGTAAGGCGTAAGTCATCCACCAATGATTCATCATGCTTGGTTTTTATGACTATGTCATCTACATATGCCTCCACAGTCTTGCTGATTTGCTTTTCCAGGCATGTTTGAATCATGCGTTGGTAGGTTGCGCCGGCGTTCTTGTGCCCGAAAGGCATAGTGTTGAAGCAGAAGGGCCCATACGGGGTGATGAATGTCGTTGCGGCCTGGTCAGCGATAACCCACAAGTGTAGGGGATCACACCAATTTCGAGGGTAGAGTATTCAACCCAAATTTATTGATTCAACACAAGGGGAGCCAAAGAATATTCCTAAGTATTAGCAGTTGAGTTGTCAATTCAACCACACCTGGATAACTTAGTATCTGCAGTAAAGTATTTAGTAGCAAAGTGGTATGATAATAAAGGTAACAGTGGCAAAAGTAAAGATAATAGTTTTGTAGTAATTTTAACAGTAGCAACGGAAAAGTAAATAAGCGGAACACAATATGTGAAAAGCTTGTAGGCATTGGATCAGTGATGGATAACTATGTCAGATGCGATTCCTCATGTAATAGCTATAACATAGGGTGACACAGAACTAGCTCCAATTCATCAATGTAATGTAGGCATGTATTCCGAATATAGTCATACGTGCTTATGGAAAAGAACTTGCATGACATCTTTTGTCCTACCCTCCCGTGGCAGCGGGGTCCTAGCGGAAACAAGGGATATTAAGGCCTCCTTTTAATAGAGAACCGGAACAAAGCATTAGCACATAGTGAATACATGAACTCCTCAAACTATGCTCATCACTAAGAAGTATCCCGATTATTGTCACTTCGGGGTTGTCGGATCATAACACATAATAGGTGACTATAGACTTGCAAGATAGGATCAAGAACACACATATATTCATGAAAATGTAATAGGTTCAGATCTGAAATCATGGCACCCGGGCCCTAGTGACAAGCATTAAGCATGGCAAAGTCATAGCAACATCAATCTCAGAACATAGTGGATACTAGGGATCAAACCCTAACAAAACTAACTTGATTACATGGTAAATCTCATCCAACCCATCACCGTCCAGCAAGCCTATGATGGAATTACTCACGCACGGCGGTGAGCATCATGAAATTGTTGATGGAGGATGGTTGATGACGATGACGACGACGAATACCCCTCTTCGGAGCCCCGAACGGACTCCAGATCAGCCCTCCCGAGAGAGATTAGGGCTTGGCGGCGGCTCCGTATCTTAAACGCGATGGAACTTTCTCTCTGATTTTTCTCTCTGTGAAACAGAATATATGGAGTTGGAGTTGAGGTCGGTGGAGCCTCAGGGGGCCCACGAGACAGGGGGGCGCGCCCAGGGGGGTGGGCGCGCCCCCACCCTCATGGACAGGGTGTGGGACCCCTGGTCTTGATTCTTTCACCAGTGTTCCAAAACTTATCTCCGTGGATTCTCAGGTCATTCTGAGAACTTTTGTTTTCTACACATAAAACAACATCATGGCAGTTCTGCTGAAAACAGCGTCAGTCCGGGTTAGTTTCATTCAAATCATGCAAGTTAGAGTCCAAAACAAGGGAAAAAGTGTTTGGAAAAGTAGATACGTTGGAGACGTATCAACTCCCCCAAGCTTAAACCTTTGCTTGTCCTCAAGCAATTCAGTTGATAAACTAAAAGTGATAAAGAAAAGATTTGACCAACTCTGTTTGCTCTTGTTGTTGTAAACATGTAAAGCTAGCATTCAAGTTTCAGCAAATATTATGAACTAACCATACTCGCAATAACACTCAGGTCTCACAATTACTCATATCAATGGCATAATCAGCTAGCGAGCCATAATAATAAAACTCGGATGACAACACTTTCTCAAAACAATCATAATATGATATAACAAAATGGTATCTCGCTAGCCCTTTCTGATACCGCAAAACATAAATGCAGAGCACCTTTAAAGATCAAGGACTGACTAACATTGTAATTCATGGTAAAAGAGATCCAGTCAAGTCATACCCAATATAAACCAATAATAATGAATGCAAATGACTGTGTACTCTCCAGCGGGTGCTTTTAATAAGAAGGATGATGACTCAACATAAAAGTAAATAGATAGGCCCTTCGCAGAGGGAAGCAGGGATTTGTAGAGGTGCCAGAGCTCGATTTTAAAATAGAGATTGACTAGCATTTTGAGAGGCATACTTTCACTGTCAACGCAACAACTATGAGATCGCTATATCTTCCATACTACATGCATTATAGGCAGTTCCCAAACAGAATGGTAAAAGTTTATACCCCCCCACCACCAACAAGCATCAATCCATGGCTTGCTCGAAACAACGAGTGCCTCCAACTAACAACAGCCCTGGGGGAGTTTTGTTTAATTATTTTGATTTTCTTTGATCTTTTTGGATCATGGGACTGGGCATCCTAGTTACCGGCCCTTTCTCGTGAATGAGGAGCGGAGTCCACTCCTCTTGAGAATAACACACCTAGCATGGAATATACATGCAGCCCTAGTTGGAACATGAGCTGCTCGAGCATACAAAACATAATTTCATTTGAAGGTTTGGAATTTGGCACATATGAATTTACTTGGAATGGCAGGTAGATACCACATATAGGAATGTATGGTGGACTCATATGGAACAACTTTGGGGTTTAAGGAGTTTGGATGCACAAGCAGTATTCCCGCTTAGTACAGATGAAGGCTAGCAAAAGACTGGGAAGCGACCAACTGAGAGGGCGACAACAGTCATGAACATGCATTAAAATTAATTCACACCGAGTACAAGCATGAGTAGGATATAATCTACCATGAACATAAATATCATGAAGGCTATGTCGATTTGTTTGAACTACATGCATGAACATGTGCCAAGTCGAGTCACTCAATTCATTCAAAGGAGGATACCATCCCATCATACCACACCACAATTATTTTAATAGCATGTTGGCACGCAAGGTAAACCATTATAACTCATAGCTAATCAAGCATGGCACAAGCAACCATAATCTCTAAATGTCATTGCAAATATGTTTACTTCATAATAAGCTGAATCAGGAACGATGAACTCATCATATTTACAAAAACAAGAGAGGTCGAGTTCATACGAGCTTCTCTCATCTCAATCAGTCCATCAGATATCGTCATTATTGCCTTTCACTTGCACGACCGAACAATGTGTATAATAATAATAGTGCATGTGCATTGGACTAAGCTGGAATCTGCAAGCATTCAACTCAAGAGAGAAGACAAAGTAATATGGGCCCTGAGTTAAATCAACAATCACGCATAAGAGAGCCACTAAACATTTTCAATATGGTCTTCTACTCTCGACCCCCAAAGGAAAGAAAAGAAAATAAAACTATTTACACGGGAAAGCTCCCAACAAGCAAGAAGAAGAACGAGAAATCTTTTTGGGTTTTCATTTTAATTTCTACTACAAGCATGGAAAGTAAACTAACTAATTTTTTTTGTTTTTCTTAAGGTTTATCAAACACACAAGAAGAAAGCGAGAAAAAGAAAATTAAACTAGCATGGATAATACAATGAAATAGTATGAGCACCGACGACTAGAATAGTGTGTGAACATGAATGTAAAGTCGGTGAGAAATACGTACTCCCCCAAGCTTAGGCTTTTGGCCTAAGTTGGTCTATGGCCAAGGGTAGCCTGGCTGATATCCGTAGTTGTAACTGGGGTCGTACCGAGATGCAACAACAAATGCCTCCTGAGCTGCGGCATGTTGGCGAGCCGCCTCTGCTCTCTCCTCGTGTTCAGCTGCTTCTTCCCTGGTAACAACATATCTTCCTTTTGCCTGGTAATCAAAAAGGAAAGGAGCAGGAAGAGTAACATGGACATCGCTATGTCTGTCAAAGATTAGTCGATACTGGAGGAATTGTTCATTCCTCTTAAGAAAATGATGTTTGACAATAGCGTCATAATCTAAATAAGCAGGAGGCAACATCATATCCCCCTCTCGTGGGGCTATACCAAGTTAATTAGCCACACGGGTTGCATAAATTTCTCGAAATAAATCTCCAGCCCTACCATTGTTATGCAACCTACGTGCAACTATTTCCCCCAAGTTGTAATATTTATTACCTAATACGGCACTCTTGAGGACACTAAGATCAGGGACACACATATGACATGCTTCATCTTTACTGTTAATGCATCTACAAATGAAGAGAGCAAAATAATGTATAGCAGGAAAATGAATGCTCCCTATGGTAGCTTGTGCTATATCCCTAGATTCTCCCACAGTAATACTAGCAAGAAAGTCTCTAAATTCAGATTTGTGGGGATCATTAATATTACCCCACTGCGGAAGTTTGCAAGCAGTTGTAAAATCCTCTAAATCCATGGTATAAGATGTATCATAGATATCAAACAGGACACTCGGAGAATTACGTGAACATTTATATTTAAGCCTTCGCATGAATGAATCAGTCAATTGATAGTACTGAGGACACTTATCTTGTAATAAGTCCTCCAGATCGGCATTACGCACATATGCGTCAAATTCCTCCTTAAAGCCTGCTTTGACCATAAAATCGTCGGATGGCCACTCACAAGCTCGTACTTATGCGTCCCTCGGTAGTTCATCATCTTGCTCACGCATAGCAATCCTGGGTCCTTTCTTTACTGAGGAACCACCTTGGTACATTCTCCTAGACATATTTCTTTTTCTGAAAAATTTGTGAAATTTTAGTAACTTCAAAATAAAAGTGAATAAAACTAAACAAGATTGGTGGCAACTACTCCTACAAGTGCCTAGAGCCTATATCATGCATTAGAATTACTTGGGACCTCATAAATTTGACATGCAAGCTCAAGAACAGGGTCACCTATGCAGCAAAAATTTGCAATGAAAAAGCACTAGCACAAAAACTAATTGGACCAATGGAGGAGTCACATACCAAGCAACAATCTCCCAAAGCAGTTTTGTGAATGGAGCTTTGAGCAAGGAGATCGAAAATCGCAGCAAAATGAGTTAGAACTCGTGCTTGAGCTGGATGGGGATTTTTTTGGGAAGAAGATGGAGTGTGTGGGTGCTAGCATAAGTGGAGGGGGGCCACCGTGGGCCCATGAGACAGGGGTGCGCGCCCAGGGGGTGTGGGTGTGCCCTCCACCCTCATGGCCAGGTGCTTGCCCCTCCTGCAGTGTTTTCAATGCCTAAAATCCTCAAATATTCCATAAAAAATCATACTAAATTTGCAGGGCATTTGGAGCACTTTTATTTTCGAGATATTTTTTATTGCACGGATAATTCAGAAAACAAACATATAATACTATTTTTGCTTTATTTATTCTAAATAACAGAGAGTAAAAAGATGGTACAAAAGGTTGTGCCTTCTAGTTTCATCCATCTCATGATCATCAAAATGAATCCACTAACAAGGTTGATCAAGTCTTGTTAACAAGCTCATTCCGAATAACATGGAGCCGGAGAAATTTTGAATCACACTAGGTTATCTCAACGGGGATATGAACATCCCCAACAATAAGAATATCATACTTTTTCTTGACAGTAGGAAGAGGAAATTCAAAACCTCCAATAATAATAGTTGGAACTTTTCCAATAGAATTGATGCTATGAACTTGAGATTGTTTCCTCGGAAAGTGTACCGTATGCTCATTACTATTAACATGAAAAGTGACATTGCTTTTGTTGCAATCAATAACAGCCCCTGCAGTATTCAAAAAGGGTCTACCAAGGATAATCGACATACTATCGTCCTCGGGAATATCAAGAATAACAAAGTCCGTTAAGATAGTGACATTTGCAACCACAACAGGCACATCATCACAAATACCGACAGGTATAGCAGTTGATTTATCAGCCATTTGCAAAGATATTTCATTAGGTGTCAACTTACTCAATTCAAGTCTACGATATAAAGAGAGAGGCATAACACTAACACCGGCTCCAAGATCACATAAAGCAGTTCTAACATAATTTCTTTTAATGGAGCATGGTATAGTTGGTACTCCCGGATCTCCAAGTTTCTTTGGTATTCCACCCTTAAAAGTATAATTAGCAAGCATGGTGGAAATTTCAGCTTCCGGTATCTTTCTTTTATTTGTAATGATATCCTTCATATACTTAGCATAAGGATTTACTTTAAGCATATCAATTAAGCGCATACGTAAGAAGATAGGTCTAATCATTTCAGCAAAGCGCTCAAAATCCTCATCATCCTTTGTCTTGGATGGTTTAGGAGGAAAGGGCATGGGTTTCTGAACCCATGGTTCTCTTTCTCTACTGTGCTTCCTAGCAACAAGATTTCTCTGATCATAACGTTGATTCTTTGATTGTGGGTTATCAAGATCAACATCAGGTTTAGTCTCTACTTCATTATTTGTACTAGGTTGAGCATCAACATGAACATTATCATTAACATTATCTCTAGGTTCATGTTCATCGCTTGATTGTGTTTCAGCATCATAAATAAAAATATGATTGGGATTCTCAGGTGTGTCTACAACAGGTTCACTAGAAGCATTCGAAGTCCTATCGTTTTTCTTTTTCTTATTTTTGGAAGAACTAGGTGCCTCTAAATTATTTCTCTGAGAATCTTGCTCGATTCTCTTAGGGTGGCCTTCAGGATACAAAGGTTCCTGAATCATTCTACCAGTTCTAGTAGCCACTCTAACAGCAAAGTCATATTTATTATTTAATTCATCAAGCAAATCACATTGACCTTTACGTACTTACTCAGCTTGAGTGGTAACCGTAGAAGCATATTTGCTAATGAGTTTAAGTTCACCTTTAACTCTAGCCATATAATCACTCAAGCGTCCTATCTCGAAAGCATTATTCTTTAACTCTCTACCAACATAAGCATTAAAACTTTCTTGTCTAGCCATAAAGTCATCAAATTCATCTAGGCATGGGCTATGGAATTTAGTAGAAGGAATTTCAACTTTATCATATCTATAGAGAGAATTTACCTTTACTACCTGTGTCGGGTTATCAAGACAATGTGTTTCTTCAACAGGTGATATATTAAGACCATGTATTTCTTCAATAGGTGGTAAATTCTTAACATCTTCAGCTTTAATGCCCTTTTCTTTCATTGATTTCTTTGCCTCTTGCATATCTTCAGGACTGAGAAATAAAACACCTCTCTTCTTCGGAGTGGGTTTAGGAATAGGCTCATGAGTTGGCTCAATTGGTTCAGGAATTGCCTCAGGAATTGTCTTAGGAAGAGTCCAATTATTTTCATTAGTCAACATATTATTCAATAGCAATTCAGCTTCGTCGACTGTTCTTTCCCTGAAAACACAACCAGCACAACTATCCAAGTAGTCCTTGGAAGCATCGGTTAGTCCATTATAAAAGATATCAAGTATTTCATTTTTTCTTAAGAGGATGATCAAGCAAAGCATTAAGTAATCGGAGAAGCCTCCCCCAAGCTTGTGGGAGACTCTCTTCTTTGATTTGCACAAAATTATATATTTCCCGCAAGGCAGCTTGTTTCTTATGAGCAGGGAAATATTTAGCAGAGAAGTAATAAATCATATCCTGGGGACTACGCACACAACCAGGAGCAAGAGAATTAAACCAAGTCTTAGCATCACCCTTTAATGAGAACGGAAATATCTGAAGGATATAATAATAGCGAGACTTCTCATCATTAGTAAACAGGGTGGCTATATCATTCAACTTGGTAAGATGTGCCACAACAGTTTCAGATTCAAGGCCATAAAAAGGATCGAATTAAACTAAAGTAATTATTTCAGGATCAACAGAGAATTCATAATCCTTATCAGTAACACAGATAGGTGAAGTAGCAAAAGCAGGGTCAGGTTTCATTCTAGCATTAAGAGATTGCTGCTTCCATTTAGCTAATAACTTTTTAAGATCATATCTATCTTTGCAAGCAAAGATAGCTCTAGCAGCTTCCTCATCCATAACATAACCCTCAGGAACAACAAGTAATTCATAATCAGGGGGAGAACTTTCATCATCACTATCATCAATAATAGCATCTTCAATAATTTCATTTTCTCTAACCCTAGCAAGTTGTTCATCAAGAAATTCACCTAATGGCAAAGTAGTATCATGCACAAAAGTAGTTTCATCATAAGTATCATGCATAGCAGAAGTGGCATCATCAATAACATGCGACAATCAGAATTCAAAGCAGTAGCAGGTTTAGGTGTCGCAAGCTTACTAATAACAGAAGGAGAATCTAGTGCAGAGCTAGATGGCAGTTCCATACCTCCCCTCGTAGTTGAGGGCAAAATCTTGGTTCTTTCGTCTTTCAAGTTCCTCATAGTGATCAACCGATATAAATCCCAAGTGACTCACAGAATAGAGCTATGCTCCCCGGCAACGGTGCCAGAAATTAGTCTTGATAACCCACAATTGTAGGGGATCGCAACAGCTTTCAAGGGTAGAGTATTCAACCCAAATTTATTGATTCGACACAAGGGGAGCCAAAGAACATTCTTAAGTATTAGCAGTTGAGTTGTCAATTCAACCCCACCTGGATAACTTAGTATCTGGAGCAAAGTATTTAGTAGCAAAGTGGTATGATAATAAAGGTAACAATGGCAAAAGTAAAGATAATAGTTTTGTAGTAATTGTAACAGTAGCAACGGAAAAGTAAATAAGCGAAACACAATATGTGAAAAGCTCGTAGGCATTGGATCAGTGATGGATAATTATGTCGGATGCGATTCCTCATGTAATAGCTATAACATAGGGTGACACAGAACTAGCTCCAATTCATCAATGTAATGTAGGCATGTATTCCGAATATAGTCATACGTGCTTATGGAAAAGAACTTGCATGGCATCTTTTGTCCTACCCTCCCATGGCAGCGGGGTCCTAGCGGAAAGTAAGGGATATTAAGGCCTCCTTTTAATAGAGAACCAGAACAAAGCATTAGCACATAGTGAATACATGAACTCCTCAAACTATGGTCATCACCGAGAAGTATCTCGATTATTGTCACTTTGGGGTTGTCGGATCATAACACATAATAGGTGACTATAGACTTGCAAGATAGGATCAAGAACACACATATATTCATGAAAACATAATAGATTCAGATCTGAAATCATGGCACTCGGGCCCTAGTGGCAAGCATTAAGCATAGCAAAGTCATAGCAACATCAATCTCAGAACATAGTGGATACTAGGGATCAAACCCTAACAAAACTAACTTGATTACATGGTAAATCTCATCCAACCCATCACCGTCCCGCAAGCCTACGATGGAATTACTCACGCACGATGGTGAGCATCATGAAATTGGTGATGGAGGATGGTTGATGATGATGACAGCGACGAACCCCCCTCTCCGGAGCCCCGAACGGACTCCAGATCAGCCCACCCGAGAGAGATTAGGGCTTGGCGGCGGCTCCGTATCGTAAAACGTTATTAAACTTTCTCTCTGTTTTTTCTCCGTGAAACGGAATATATGGAGTTGGAGTTGAGGTCGGTGGAGCCTCAGGGGGCCCACGAGATAGAGGGGTGCGCCCAAGGGGGTGGGCACGCCCCCCACCCTCGTGGACAGGGTGTGGGCCCCCTGGTCTTAATTCTTTCACCAGTATTTTTTATATTTTCTAAAACTTATCTTCATGGATTTTCAGGTCATTCCGAGAACCTTTTGTTTTCTACACATAAAACAACATCATGGTAGTTCTGCTGAAAATAACATCAGTTCGGGTTAGTTTCATTCAAATCATGCAAGTTAGAGTCCAAAACAAGGGCAAAAGTGTTTGGAAAAGTAAATACATTGGAGACGTATCGGTCAGATTCCTTCATCTTAATTTGATGGTATCCGGAGTATGTGTCGAGGAAACACAGTGAACCGTGTCCCACGGTTGCGTCAATAATATGGTCGATGCGAGGTAGTGGGAAGGGGTCCTTAGGTCAAGCCTTATTAAGGTCTTTGAAATCGACACACAGGTGCGAGGTTTATCCTTCTTCGGTACAATGACCAGGTTTGTTAGCCAGTCCGGATGTTTGATCTCTCTGATAAACCCGGCTTCGAGTAGCTTGGCTAGCTCCTTCCCCATAGCCTGTAATTTGGGTTTGGAAAATTGGAGCAGCGTTTGCTTGACTGGTTTGCATCCCTTCACTATATTGAGGCTATGTTCGGCCAGTCCGCGTGGGATACCTGGCATATCCGAAGGGTGCCAGGCGAAGATGTCCCAATTCTCACGTAGGAACGCGCGTAATGCAGCGCCAACCGTCGGATCCAGCTGTGCCCCAATGCAAGCTATCTTCTTGGAGTCCGTCGGGTGAACTTGAAATTTGACTATTTCGTCTGCAGGTTTGAAGGAAGTGGACTTGGGTCTCTTATCAAGGATTATGTCATCCCTATCCATTATGGAACGTAGGGTGGTTAATTCTTCGGCCGCAAGGGCCTCGGATAATGCCTTCAGGGCCAGAGAGGCGGTTTTGTTTTCGGCACGGAGTGCTATGTCCGGATCACTGGTGATAGTGATAACTCTGTCGGGCCTGGCATTTTGAGCTTCATATACCCTTAATGGGGTATGGTTGGAAGCGTGTGAATGAGTCTCGCCCCAGCAGGGCGTGATACCCGTTGTTGAAAGGTGCCACATGGAATAGTAACTCTTCGGACCTATAGTTCTCCGGCGTGCTGAATACCACGTCGAGTTTGATTTCCCCCAAGCATCTTGCTTCTCGGTTGGGGATAATGCCTTGAAAGGTTGTGTTACTTTGCTCAATGCAACTCATGTCCATTTGCATTTTATTGAGTGTGTCTTTGTAAATGAGGTTCAGTTTGCTGCCACCATCCATTAGCACTTTAGTGAGCCAAAAGTCGTCTATGATTGGGTTTAGGACCAAAGCGGCTGGTCCCGAACTGAGCGGGATCTTGGTTCATCATCGGCATTGAAAGCGATCATCGTATCGATCCAAGGATTTATTGCTGCCACTTGGCAGACTTCGACGAGGTCGCGGAGCGCCCTTTTGCGCCAATTATTTGACGAAAAGGTCTTGAAGACCGTGAATACATTGTGTGACGCCCGGACAATTAAGCTACAGTAAACCCCCATTAATGGTGCCATGTCATCACATTACTGTTGCTAATCCTCGGTTGATCCAAGTCACAATCCAAATTCAAATTTAAAATAAAAGTCCAAGATTCAAATTTCTCAAACATGAAAACAAAATGTTCAAAGTCTTGTAAATAATCTCTGGATATTTGTCCTGTTGAAACCCATATTTTATAAATTATTTAAATGCCCTTAAATGAATAAAACAGGGGTCAAAATAATATTTTTAAATCACTTCTAAATTTATAAAAATTCTAAGGCTTTCCAACTGCTTCTTAAACTTCTTGAGGCAGTGCTAAATACTATATAATAATTATTGAGACAAGTTACACTTTTTACAAAAGTCTTTTGGAGCAAAAAGAAAATGCAAAATAGAGAAGACAAAAGGAAAACTTCCCTGACTGCCTTTGGGCCTCGGCTAACTGGCCGGCCCAGTCGACCACCCACCCGAGCCAGCCCACCTGACCTCCCGGTCGCTTCCCCCTTCCCGTTCCTCTGTCTCGGTCGCTACAGGGGCATGGCTGCCCCCGACCACCTCGCTGGTGACGCCGGGAGGGGATAAGGCCTCCAGCGCTCCTGGCTCCTTGTTCCCCTCTCCTACTTGCCCCCTCGCTCACCACTACCCTCTCTCACCTTCTAGATCCACCCCGCTCTCCCTCTGGCTCTCTCTCTCTCCCCCACGTTGCCCGACGCCGCCGTTGCTGTTCGACGTCGATCCCGCGGCCACCGGCCGCCCCGCGCCAAGCTGGCACGTCCACGAGCTCCGCCATGTTCGTCCTCATCACATGGGGCTAGCCGTTGCTGCGTGGGAACGCCGCAGGCCCCAGATTGAACCGGCATCCGCCTCGGATCACCGGAGCTCCACCACTCCGTTTGTCACCTCCCCTGCGCTACAAAGCCGTCGAGGGCTTTTCTTAGCCGCACGGTGAGCTCCGCTCCTCCCCCCTCCTTCTGCCACTCTTTTCCGCGCATGTAACCGCCATCGCCATGGATGGCCGCGCTGAGCTCCGCCGCGCAGCTCGTCGGCGTCGCTGTAGTCGTTACCAAGGTCGGGCAAGCACGTCAACATGCTCAGGGCGCCTCCCTGGTGCCGCCCGAGCCTCCAGCTCGTCTCCTCGTGCTCTTTGTCGACGTTGGCGGAGATGGCCGAACTCCGGCGTCCGCCTCGCCGCGTGCCGTCGTTGTTTTAGGCCTTCCCGAGGCCAACCGTTAGCGCCACGCGACGCGCCTCGCTCCCCTCTTTCGAACGCCACCTCACGCGCGCAAAGCGGTGGCCGTAGCGCGTTTTCCGGTGAGTTCCGAGGCCACGCCGCCGTAGGTTTGGTCGCCGGCGTGGTTCCGGCGTCGACGCGAGCGAGGCTGACCTAGCGCTGACGTATGGGGCCTGCTGAGCCACTGACGGGTGGGCCCAGTTGACTCATTGACTGGGTCAACCCTCTGACATGTGGGGCCGAGTCAATAAAACATTTTAGATAAATAGAAAATCTGTTAATTAAATTGATTAATTAATCTATTCACCATTTAGACACTGAGAGTGGGCTCCGCTTGTTAAATAGTATTAGATTAGTCCAATTAACACTGTTTAATTAGTCCAGTCACTGACCAGTGGGTCCCACTAGACCCACAGGTCAGGTTTGACCCCATTCAACTGGATCGTTGACTGATGACGTCACACCTATGTCATGCTGATGTCATAATTCCTTTTATGTTAATTTAAATAATTCCAGATTATTGTTTAAACTTTGAAAATTCATAGAAATTAAACCGTAACTCCGATGAAAATGTTTTCTATATGAAAGTTGCTCAGAAAAATCCAACAAATCCGAATACGTGGTCCGTTCATCTGTCACATGCCCCTAGCATGCTGAACATGGGAATTCCCCCTCCGGTCATCTGTTTGACGCATGTCCGGAACCGATAAAACTTTCCCGGTTGAATCCCCCTTCACCTATATCGTGTAGCCTACGTTAGGTCACTCCCGGCGCAACATATTGCCACGTTATGCTTTGTGATGCCATGTGTGCTTTATATTTACTGTTTCTCCCCCTCTTCTCTCTGTTAGACCGCGAGACCGATGCGGCCGCTGTGATCAACTACGTGATCGACGACCCCTCCTTGCCAGAGCAACCAGGCAAGCCCCCCCTTTGATCATACCGATATCACCCATTCTATACTCTCATGCTTGCATTAGATTTTGCTACTGTTATTGTTTGCTCCTATTCTGATGCATAGCCTGCTTTTGTACCTGCTTATTGTTACCTACCTGTTTATCCTAAACTGCTTAGTATAGGTTGGTTAGTGATCCATCAGTGACCCCTTCTTATCCTTGTTGCCCCTGCTTCATCATCGATGCCTCGATCGACGTGATCGACGACCAGAGCCCGACACCTCACATCACATCACGCCCCTTTTGTTGCTCGACTCTGCAGAGCTACTATCGAGTGCCCAGGGTGATCCCTCATAACGCACTCCTGATGATAATTCCATAGTGTAGCTATTCGGTCATGGCCATCGAGGGTGATTTCCTCTTTCACCATTCCCGATACGGCTCTGTCGTTCAATACCACAAGTGTGAACCTCGAGGGTGGTCCCTCTTACGTTCACCTTGATGATTACATTGAGTGGAATCCACCGAGGGTGATTCCTCGGGTTTTCCCCTTGATGTCTGGACACACAGTTACCTTGACTTTACTGGAGACCGTTGCGAAAGCCGGGCGGGCCCGGAGAGCACCCGTGCGATGTGACAGTGGCGGCTGGCTGTTTAGCGGTATCACCCGGGAGGGGGTGATAGCTCCGGACTTGTCCCGACAGTCGTCACTCCTTTTAATAATGCACTAACAGGTTTGGGTATTTGTTCTGAGTTGGCCTCTGGCCTTTACGCACCAACCACCGCGCGAGAATAGTTATGGGCCTCGACGTCGCAGTATCAGCCGAAGCTTTGTCAGACATCCAGTTCAGCTTTGTGGGCCTGTCGGGCCAGTGCCATCCAGTATGAGGTGGTGCTCGTCCCGACTTGTCGCACAACGACCCGGAGTGCAACGGGCGATGGGCCCAGACCCCGAAGTGCTTAGGATGTAGACCGGCGGGGACCTCTCTGCTGAGCCTAGGTAGGGCTACGACATGTTGATCTTCTATGGCCGGGCATTGACCCTAGAAAGGTGTGTCCGGCCAACATGATCGAGCATGTTGGAAAACATGGTGAACCCATGCAGGGAAGATTATCTATTAATAGCTGTGTCCATGGTAACAGACATTCAGACTTATATCCTGATCTTATACAACTACAAATGGATACTTGAGATATGTGGCTCTAGGATTGCTTTCTCGCAAGGAGTCGAGGAAGGATCTCTGGGCATTAATGTTACAACATGCTTGTTAATTATAAAATGCTATTCTTTACTCTTCTATATGCTGCAAGATGCTCGGAGCTGCTTGAAGATGCTAGTCTTCGATAGGCTAGGCCTTCCCCCTCTATTCTGGCATTCTGCAGTTCAGTCCACAGATACAAACCTTCCATTTGATACCAATGCATACTTAGTATAGATCTGATGCTTGCGAGTACTTTGGATGAGTACTCACGGTTGCTTTGCTCCCCTTTTCCCCCTTCTTCCTTCTTTCTGGTTATTGCAACCAGATGGTGGATCCCAGGAGCCAGATGATGCCACCCCCGCAGACTACTACTACTACCCAGAGGGTGCCTTCTACTATGTGGAGCCCGCCGACGACCAGGAGTAGTTAGGAGGTCCCAGGCAGGAGGCCTTGCCTCTTCCATCATTGATGTTTGTGCTAGCCTTCTTAAGGCAAAACTTGTTTAACTTATGTCTGTACTCAGATATTGTTGCTTCCGCCGACTCGCTTGTGTATCGAGCTGTTGTATTCGAGCCCTTGAGGCCCCTGGCTTGTAATATGAAGCTTGTATGTCTTTCTTTTGTGTTTAGAGTTGTGTTGTGATATCTTCCCGTGAGTCCCTGATCTTGATCGTACATGTTTGCGTGTATGATTAGTGTACGATTGAATCAGGGGTGTCACAAGTTGGTATCAGAGCCGACTGCCTATAGGATCCCCCTTTCCAACTCCTTGGACGAAGTTGAGTCTAGTCTTTGAAAAACTGAATTACTAACATGGCTGTGTGGCTTACGGGCCCACGTCGCCATTGGGAGGTATTAGGATCTTTTACTCCTCGTCTATACTCTGGGACTTTGATCTCTCTTCTACTCGGGACAAATGATTTTGCTAATTCTATCCTAGGTTCTTGTGATCACATCCATCCGGAGATTTGTACTATGGCTTTCTTGAATTGAGGGTCAAGTTCTGCTTCGCCTTATTCACTGACCTCAGGATCCTCTTATCGAGGGCACCCTGCATCGTCACTTGCTAATCCCTTGCTCTAGAGGTTTTCACTGATGCTGATGTAGCCTTTGCTATGTTCCGTTGTTGTAGCTTTCCATCGTGTGCATGTGTGCTGCCTGATATGTCTACTATGTTACTCTTATCCGAACTCATGCGAGCAGCGTATAATTTGCCCCGCATATGTATCAGTATGTCTTCAATGACTACCATTTTGTACATACCGTGCCTTTGCTCATTGTTCTATTTACATCATGAATGACTCCATACACTTGCTCCACCCCTTGCTAAAATTACCACCTGTTGCTTTTAAGCAGCGTGGTTCGACCCACTGGTTGTGGTTGTGGTGGCGACAATCCACCAACTCCCGAATACATGGCCGAAATGATACAATAGTTTGATGTTGAATCGCCAGTTCATGGTATGAGTCATGGCTCAGTTCCCGCATCCCAGTATGAATCAACAACCCACCCCAGTGCCTCTGCAATACTTTGCGCGTATCAACCCTATGATCCACGTAGCTCAACTCAGCCACTTGATGCTGATGATTGGCTCAGTGGCATCACTTTCGAGTTGGAGTCTGCTGATGTAGCCCCTGCCAACTATGTCACCTTCACGGCTTACTACCTGAAAGGTCCCACTGGGACAACCACAAGCATTCCTTACCTGTTGAAACCGCCATCACTTGGTCGGAATTTAAAAGTGCATCCCGCAGGCCAATGTCGAACCACCATGGCTAGTCGCAGCATCCCAGTTGAATTTTAAGGGCTGGAATTCCATGATCCCCCCATTGTTTTGAAGTCGTCCAACATCGACCTCATCCTAAAAATCGGATGGTTGAAAACACATACCGCTGCTATCATTTGTGCCACTAAGACCGTCCCTCTACTACATCTTTCAATGAGAAAGTAAGCTACCATGCCCATCTTGTTTGAAATGCCGAAGCGCGAATATATTCATTGAATGCGTGAAACTCTTCTCCGTTTGTGAGAATTGATAATGCTCCTTAACCAATGTTTGCATTGAAGTTATGGCGATATTTCCTTCTTGGAAATCGTTGTCACATCCCTAGCTTCTGGTGCTGCCTGGTGTGTGCATCATGTTTAAATTCTGAAATTTGAACTGAGGGAAATTGGAAGCCTCAAAACCCTAAATAAAGAGGGGCAAGAAACCCAAAAATTGCAATCAGTAAATCCAAAATGCCCTAGAAATAGCTCTGACAATTTTGGCAAGAGTTATAAATCAAACCAAAATTTTGGGACATTTCTAAGAAATTATTGGGCTCTGATTTTAAATCAATATTTTATTTGAATTTGGAGTTATATTCATAATATATAATGAATATATTTTCAAATGACCTGAGATATTTTTGTTATGTGTGGAGAAGTCCATTAAGTGACTTAAAAATATCCAGGGGAGTTTTGGCACTATTTTCAAATTCTGTTTGAATTAAAATTCAGTGCCAATTAAATAAAACAGAACAGAAATAGGAAAAAACAGAGAGAGGGAGAGAAACCTTACCTGGACTTACCTCTGCAGCCCACCAAGCCCACCTGGACAGCCCAACACTGTGCAGCCCAACCACCAGGGGGCATGCCTGTCTTCTTCCCGTGCCAGCGCACGAAGCAGCTCGGTGGCGAGCACCGCCACCGCGCTTGGCCACCTCCTGCCTGGTTGCCTCCCTCCTCGACGCCCGGAGACGCCACGCGCCTCCCCGACCCTCTCTCACTTCTCCCTCGCTCTCTGGACCTCCCTCCCCCTCGCTCCTCTGCTTCCCCTCCCGCGACCGAATGGAGCCCGTCGCCGCCGACCAGCGCTCGCGCGGCCACAGCCACCGTCTCGCCTCCCCGACGCCTCCCAAAGCTCCGCTGTTCCGCCCTCGTCCTCCTCGTCGTCTCACGCGACCAGAAGGGCCCCGAGCAGCCGCCATCGCCATCGTCTTCAAGCTTCGGCCCCGGCGCCCTTCTCCGTCGATTCGGCCACTCCGGCGCGCCCCCGAGCCCACTAACCCTCCCTGCAGCTTTGCGGTGAGCCGCTGACCCGTTCCCCTCTTCTTCCCATGCCGTTTGGCCGCTCTAGCCATTGCTTCCGCCGGATCCGAGAGCTCGCCGCCGCCGTGCCCCGTCACCGTCGTGGTCAGAGCCACCGTGGCTCAAAGCCGGGTACACCACCGTGCTCCAAACCTCACCAGGAGCACGTAGAACCCACCAGCTTCCCCTCCCGAGCACCACAACGCCAAACCCGCAGGTGCCCGAACTCCGGCCGCCGCGGAAGTGCTCGTCGCCGACGACTCAGGCCGTCCCAGCTGCTGTCGCTGCTACCACTAGATGCGCAAGAACGCCAGCAAGTCGTAGCAACAAACCGCGCTCAAAATGGAGCCCCGTAGCGTTTTTCCGAAACGCTCCGCCGTCGTTTTGGTCGCCGCCGGCGTAACTCCGGCGAGGGTGACGTGGCGCTGATTTAGTTAGCACAAATGACCACGCTAAACACCCCCACAGTCACTGACCAGTGGACCCCACTGGTCAGGTTTGACCTGAACCTGCCCTGTTGACCTGATGACGTCAAGGTGATGTCATGCTGACGCATTAAATGATTTTCTGGATTTAAAATAAATCAGAAAATCCAGAAAATGGTATAAACTTCTAAAATCATAGAAATTCAACCGTAACTCCAAATTAAATAATTTATATATGAAAAATTATCAGAAAAATTCAAGGAATCCATCTGTACCATTTTCATGCATGTTAGAACAACTTATCACTACTGTTTAGGACAAATGAATTAAATGGCATTTGAATAATCACATATGGAGTTTGAATTTGAATCTTGGATTCAAACCAACTTCATTTAATCTGGTTTTAGGTGCATTAGCCCAAAACACATTCATATTGCCATGTCATAGCATGCATCATATTGTGCATTGCATTGATCGTGTTTTTCTGTATTTGCCGGTAATTGTCCCCTCTCGATAGACGTGTACCGACGATGTGATCGATGACACCGATGAAGAGCTATATTATCTTCAGAAGTGCCAGGCAAGCAAAACCCCCTTGTTCATTCCGATACAATCCTACTCTCTCGCTCCTGCTCTCTTTTACTGCATTAGGACAACAACGATTCATTTGTTACTTGCTGCGGTAGCTGAACCCCTTTATCCTTTGCATGACCTGTCATTGCCACAGTAAATAGATGAAACCCACTAGCATGAGTAGGAGTTGTTTGAGCCCTGATGTGCCTACTCATTCATGCTTGTTTGTCATGCCTGCTACTGCTTAGAGTTGAGTCAGGTCTGATTCATCGGGGATGAATCAGAGGCGTGTGAACATGTCCTACTGTGTGTGAGCTAAGTGTGTGAACACGATTTGGTAAAGGTAGCGGTGAGAGGCCATGTAGGAGTACATGGTGGGTTGTCTCATTGCAGCCGTCCTCAGGAACTGAGTTCTGTGTTTGTGATCCATGACCAGTTACTACCACACATTGGGTTCCGGTAACTCGACCCCTCTCGACTTATTAATCAACATGATCTCTGTCCAGGAGTTGCAACTAGTTTCTGGTGTTTGTAGGTAGTGTTAGTAGTCTACCAAGTGGCACCCGGTACAGGTGGGCTTGGGACAGACTAGGCACAGTGGCCCGGTGTACCAAGTGGCACCCGGTTGGTGGGCTTGGGAACCCTGCACACATCGTTTGGGGCCGTAAGCGACACCCCGGCCGGATCTCCTTGCGGATGGAACCCGAATAGGCGATAAACCTGGACTAGAGACTTGTTCGGTTAGTCAGGTCGTGGCCGACTCCCTCGCCCGGCTTCCGCTTGAAGGTTGCCGAGGTACATGACGTGTACAGGGCGGTAAGTGGCGAGAGCGTGTGTGAAGAAGTACACCCCTGCAGGGTTATCATATCTATTCGAATAGCCGGATTCCTCGGATATGGAAACTTGGACCCCTTGCATAGTTCATAGACAAGTGAAAGTGGATACTCTAAAATACGCAAGATAAGCGTGAGTGCTATGGATGGCGTTCTCGTAGGGAGACGGGAGCGGATCCATAGTGGTGTATTGATATGGTGAATATGTGGACTCGTGTGCGCCACCTCAAAAGAGTTACTTGCAGTCGTAGTTCAGGATAGCCACCGAGTCAAAGCTGGCTTGCTGCAGTTAAACCCCACCATCCCCTTTGTTGATAATGATGCATATGTAGATAGTTCTGATGTAAGTCTTGCTGGGTACATTTGTACTCACGTTTGCCTATTTTATGTTTTTGCAGAGAGACTTCAGTCTCACTAGTAGTTCCGCGTGGACTTCGACGTTTAGCTTGTTACCTCAGCTACGATCTTGTGCCCTCGGCAGGATCTGGTAGATAGTCAGGCTTCTCAGCCTTTTTCATTTATAGATGTCTGTACTCAGACATGATAGCTTCCGCTTGTGCTTTGACTTGTATGCTCTGATTGTTGGGTCATGAGACCCATGTTTGTAATATCTCGCTCCTCGGAGCCTATTGAATAAATTACTTGAGTCGTAGAGTCATGTTGTGATGCCATGTTGTATTGCACATATCGAGCATATTGTGTGTATGTTATTGAAATGCTTGGTATGTGTGGGATCTGACTATCTAGTTGTTTATCTTTAGTAGCCTCTCTTACCGGGAAATGTCTCCTAGTGTTTCCACCGAGCCATGGTAGCTTGCTACTGCTCCGGAACACTTAGGCTGGCCGGCATGTGTCCTTCTTCGTTCCTGTGTCTGTCCCTTCGGGGAAATGTCACGCGATGAATACCGGAGTCCTGTTAGCCCGCTACAGCCCGGTTCACCGGAGTCCTGCTAGCCCAGTGCTACAGCCTGGATTCACTCGCTGATGACCGACACGTTCGATGCTGGGTCATGGATGCCTGTCCCTGTAAGTCTGTGCCACTTTGGGTTTACGACTAGCCATGTCAGCCCGGGCTCCTTATCATATGGATGCTAGCGACACTGTCATATACGTGTGCCAAAAGGCGCAAACGGTCCCGGGCAAAGGTAAGGCGACACCCGTGGGAATACCGTGCGTGAGGCCGCAAAGTGATATGAGGTGTTACATGCTAGATCGATGTGGCATTGAGTCGGGGTCCTGACAGCGTTGGTATCAGAGCTTGACTGCCTGTAGGATTACCAAGCCAAACTGGTCGAAGTTGAGTCTAGAAATTCTTTAGTTATATGTAGGGAATTGATTGTGGGATGGAACGTAAGGCTCTTTTTACTCCTTATACCTTATGCCCTTCTGATCTGAGTCATCTTATCTTCTACGGGGGTTAAGAACTAGGCTATCTCTTCTTTCTATCAGGATCACGTGTTACTAATCAGTAGACTTATAAGATTGTTGGATTAAGCCTCAGTTCAGTTCCTACTACTTCCGTATGTTAATTGTTGATCTCGAAACCTTGATATTGTGCTTCTGAGTGGTTATGCCACCATTTTTGTGAATGTCTCAAATCTTTTCTGAGCATTTACAGCCGTTATGCTGTCCGAGTCATCCCAGGTTTCTAAATAGTCGGATGCATTTGCAAATCCCTTCCTCCTGTTTCCGATGTGCCTTTGGTCAGATTAATCACACAAATCAGTGAGTTGAGGTACTTTATTGCCTTGACATATATGTTGGAGCTAGTATTATGACCCTAGGTGTCTTAGGGGATCATCTAGTAATTTAGCCATGATTTGTGTTCCCAGTGTGATGATTCTGGCCATCATTCTCGAAAGCATCCCGTGATGCTACTTAGTAGTAGGTATTCTATTCCTGGGTTCTTGAACCCGAGATTCACTCTACTTACTTCATGTTGATAGTAATTGCTAGCGCCTTTAGGATATTAGTAACCTTTGCGATAGTCCTCAAGGTCCGTGGTATATCCTTCTTCCAAATACCATGAACCACTTACGGCAAAAGTTTGTTGGATCAAAAGATCACAACAGGAGTGCTCTCGATGGGTTCTCCATTCATAATTGTGACTCTGCCAGTTCTACCTTTCCGCATGGATTGTCCGGAAGAAATATGTTGAACTCGTTCGACATGCTAATCTATGCATTCACAACTCAGAAAATCATATGTTCCTTTGAGTTGTCCCTCTTTAGTTGTTTTCTGGCCCTCGTCTATCAATTGATAGTCAGGAGTAATTGTGCATTCGTGTTATCAATGCTTATTACTCTTGTGGTCCGTCAAGCCATTCTGTCCTGAATGACTTGGAGAAACAAACTCCAGTACCTCATCCATATTTAGGATTGGGTCAAAGTAGTTGTGTTCCGCAGATCAAGTTACAATCCAGCTTCTGGTCTGCTCTACCCTGAAGTATTACCTTCTTTATGACAGGAATTTCATGAGAATTGCACCACCTTTTGTGAATTCTTGACATAGTGATACTTCTCGCCATCCTTTTTCGTTCCTCGGTTCCGCGTTGTTGCAGCCGGAGTGCCGACAAGTGAATCATGATGTGTGAACTCAATACTCCTAGCAACCCCATTGCTTGGTAGTTAATGGACAATAATCTTATTCCTAGTATGTTGGTTATTGAATCACCATTCTAAGATTGATCGTGCTACCTAGTCCTTATTTCCTGGTGCACTCTTTGATTGATGAGTAGGATTTTGTCAAGTCCTCGCTCATTTGATCATATCATCTTGCCCTGAAAAGCAAGATTGTTCTCGAGCTTAGTAACATATCGGTGGTTCGTGATTTCCGAAGATCTTCTCGGAAGTATTACCAGGTTGTCACCTGACCGCTATGTTGAGCTCGTGATCAAGTTGGTTTCTTGTGAACCACCTTCTCTCCAAGAATCGGTGTTAGATATCCCTGAGCTAGTTGGTTAAGCTAAACGACAACTTGGAGGGTTGGAAGATAAAAGCTTGCCTGACTTAGTTCGTTCCAAAGGGATATTCTTGTGTAGTGTGTGTTGAAGAAAGATGATATCTTCATCGATTGGTCCCTGTGATCAGTTGCTGGACCTATTGTCTTATCAATCCTTTGATTTGAGTGTGGGCTATCGTCAAATCAAGTCAGAACCAACGATGTTCGTAATGTTGTCTTACTCGTGGTTGATCCCTCGAGCATACACCATTATATCTTTTGGGTCTGACCAATGCTATCACCGTGTTCACACGATGGTGGAAGTCCAGTGATATGGAAATTCCGATGAGTTGTTGTTGAGCCCATTGACAACATTCTTATCTCCTCCATGATGTTGTTGAACATTAAGTTAGTGTTGGAAACTTTTGAAAGCATTTTCTTCATGCTAGCTCATGAAGTACTTGTTTGATGAAAGGAGTGACTTCCTTTGATTCACGTGCATTTTGATGTAAGTTGCCGTCGTGAATTCGAGAAAGTTTGTTTTTGCTCCTTTGGAATCATCCCAAGTCGGTCATGCACGTGCGAAGAATTCTGTGGTCTGTTAGACTGATCATCTTCATTCCATATGTATATCCTAGCACACCAAGCCACTGATTGACTTGTTCAAGGAAAAGAAGTCTATGCTTGGGATCTAATCCATGGACTTGCGTAAAGACTTCGATATCCTCGATGATGGCTCCCAACCAGAACTCGGTAGTGTTTTATTGTAAGACTACCATGTGGGCATGCTTGTCTGGAACAACGTGTTCACATGTTTGTAGCAGAACCAGCTCATGTTTTGGAGCTTGCTATCGTAGTTCATTTCCTGAGAATCTCGCAACGTCATCTCGTCGATTTGTGTTGCAAACTTTCATTTTTCTTCCTAGACTCGATGAGTCTGGAATATCCTGACACCAACCAGATCTGAGTCTCAGGCAGATATGATGGTTGGAATATTTCCCAAGAACTATAATATTGGTCCCTCGATAACCGGTAAAGTGGATGTCGTGGCCAACACACCCAGCCGGAAGACCTATTATTGTAGTATCTTGTTTGAGGAAGTTGGCCACCTCCCCATAAGGATTTCGTAGGATTTACCTCCGTAACTGTTCCTTATGGATTCTATTGCTCCCGAAGTCCGACCTTTACTTGATGTTCTAGTTAGCAAACCATATCTATGAATGGGTTACACTAGCACGTCAAGGAGAACATTAGAAGCGGAGTGCTAAATGTCTCTCGGTCGATCATCCAGATTTTGTTTCCTTGGCCTCGCTAGGGTGAAATCTGAGTTGATGTTATCTTCCTTGCATCTGCATCGTCCATCGTTGTTCATCATGGTAGTATGTTGTGTTGCCAGGATCCTTGACACGGATGTTGGTAAAACCTTGATGAATGTGGAAATGCTCAAGTTCTTGAGAGCACGCACAAGCGCTACGTGTTATCATCGGCACTAACTGGGTTGCTCTCAGTTTCCTCGGCAATGCTATGACCTTCTCAAACAGTGAATTCACTCTCTATTGTTGGGTTCTTCCCCAGTTACCAGAATCATTCCCAGCATTTGCATTTTGTTCCTAGCTTGCACCGCCAATGTGCCATTCTACCATGGGTCTCTTCCATTTCCGGTGATAAGCAAATTCATCCATTATGTTGTCTTCAACAAGGTAATCCACATCATCCAAGTCCCAGTATGCCATTCTACCGACCCCCGCCAATCGATTGCTGTGTTTTGCCTTCGGCTGATATAGAGAGTCTCAATGATCTCTATATCAAAGGTAATTCTTTTTGCCACTTAAGATAATAATCTACGAATCACCCTTCTCCAGGATGTTTCGTCGTGGTATCATGGCAATTCAACTCCTCGCTACGTTGACAACCGATCGCCACATTCTTAAGTCTGGAATTGTTGTCTACCTAGTGAACCTCGTCACCTGCTCCACTCCATCCCTCTAGAGGTATGCTTCGTCTCTCAGCTCGAGAGATGTTGCTATGTCACATTCCGGGAGTTAATCCTGAGTTGTTCGACCTTCGAGAAGACCGATCCTTCCAGAGTTTTCCTTTCCTCTTCTTGTCATGATTAGCTGGAGTTCTCAGAGCAAGACGACAAGACAAAGATGGTGTTCAAATCAACGTTCATTTGAAGTGCAACCTGGATCATGAAGATTGTACTAGTTTGCGTTTCCCCTTCATCCTACCCTACGCTTGAATCTCGAGACGAGATTCTTGTTTAGTGGGGGTGAGTTGTCACATCCCTAGCTTCTGGTGCTGCCTGGTGTGTGCATCATGTTTAAATTCTGAAATTTGAACTGAGGGAAATTGGAAGCCTCAAAACCCTAAATAAAGAGGGGCAAGAAACCCTAAAATTGCAATCAGTAAATCCAAAATGCCCTAGAAATAGCTCTGACAATTTTGGCAAGAGTTATAAATCAAACCAAAATTTTGGGACATTTCTAAGGAATTATTGGGCTCTGATTTTAAATCAATATTTTATTTGAATTTGGAGTTATATTCATAATATATAATGAATATATTTTCAAATGACCTGAGATATTTTTGTTATGTGTGGAGAAGTCCATTAAGTGACTTAAAAATATCCAGGGGAGTTTTGGCACTGTTTTCAAATTCTGTTTGAATTAAAATTCAGTGCCAATTAAATAAAACAGAACAGAAATAGGAAAAACAGAGAGAGGGAGAGAAACCTTACCTGGACTTACCTCTGCAGCCCACCAAGCCCACCTGGACAGCCCAACACTGTGCAGCCCAACCACCAGGGGCATGCCTGTCTTCTTCCCGTGCCAGCGCACGAGGCAGCTCGGTGGCGAGCACCGCCACCGTGCTTGGCCACCTCCTGCCTGGTTGCCTCCCTCCTCGACGCCCGGAGACGCCACGCGCCTCCCCGACCCCCTCTCACTTCTCCCTCGCTCTCTGGACCTCCCTCCCCCTCGCTCCTCTGCTTCCCCTCCCGCGACCGAATGGAGCCCGTCGCCGCCGACCAGCGCTCGCGCGGCCACAGCCACCGTCTCGCCTCCCCGACGCCTCCCAAAGCTCCGCTGTTCCGCCCTCGTCCTCCTCGTCGTCTCACGCGACCAGAAGGGCCCCGAGCAGCCGCCATCGCCATCGTCTTCAAGCTTCGGCCCCGGCGCCCTTCTCCGTCGATTCGGCCACTCCGGCGCCCCCGAGCCCACTAACCCTCCCCGCAGCTTCGCGGTGAGCCGCTGACCCGTTCCCCTCTTCTTCCCATGCCGTTTGGCCGCTCTAGCCATTGCTTCCGCCGGATCCGAGAGCTCGCCGCCGCCGTGCCCCGTCATCGTCGTGGTCAGAGCCACCGTGGCTCAAAGCCGGGCACACCACCGTGCTCCAAACCTCACCAGGAGCACGTAGAACCCACCAGCTTCCCCTCCCGAGCACCACAACGCCAAACCCGCAGGTGCCCGAACTCCGGCCGTCGCGGAAGTGCTCGTCGCCGATGACTCAGGCCGTCCCAGCTGCTGTCGCTGCTACCACTAGATGCGCAAGAACGCCAGCAAGCCGTAGCAACAAACCGCGCTCAAAATGGAGCCCCGTAGCGTTTTTCCGAAACGCTCCGCCGTCGTTTTGGTCGCCGCCGGCGTAACTCCGGCGAGGGTGACGTGGCGCTGATTTAGTTAGCACAAATGACCACGCTAAACACCCCCACAGTCACTGACCAGTGGACCCCACTGGTCAGGTTTGACCTGAACCTGCCCTGTTGACCTGATGACGTCAAGGTGATGTCATGCTGACGCATTAAATGATTTTCTGGATTTAAAATAAATCAGAAAATCCAGAAAATGGTATAAACTTCTAAAATTCATAGAAATTCAACCGTAACTCCAAATTAAATAATTTATATATGAAAAATTATCAGAAAAATTCAAGGAATCCATCTGTACCATTTTCATGCATGTTAGAACAACTTATCACTACTGTTTAGGACAAATGAATTAAATGGCATTTGAATAATCACATATGGAGTTTGAATTTGAATCTTGGATTCAAACCAACTTCATTTAATCTGGTTTTAGGTGCATTAGCCCAAAACACATTCATATTGCCATGTCATAGCATGCATCATATTGTGCATTGCATTGATCGTGTTTTTCTGTATTTGCCGGTAATTGTCCCCTCTCGATAGACGTGTACCGACGATGTGATCGATGACACCGATGAAGAGCTATATTATCTTCAGAAGTGCCAGGCAAGCAAAACCCCCTTGTTCATTCCGATACAATCCTACTCTCTCGCTCCTGCTCTCTTTTACTGCATTAGGACAACACCGATTCATCTGTTACTTGCTGCGGTAGCTGAACCCCTTTATCCTTTGCATGACCTGTCATTGCCACAGTAAATAGATGAAACCCACTAGCATGAGTAGGAGTTGTTTGAGCCCTGATGTGCCTACTCATTCATGCTTGTTTGTCATGCCTGCTACTGCTTAGAGTTGAGTCAGGTCTGATTCATCGAGGATGAATCAGAGGTGTGTGAACATGTCCTACTATGTGTGAGCTAAGTGTGTGAACACGATTTGGTAAAAGGTAGCGGTGAGAGGCCATGTAGGAGTACATGGTGGGTTGTCTCATTGCAGCCGTCCTCAGGAACTGAGTTCTGTGTTGGTGATCCATGACCAGTTACTACCACACATTGGGTTCCGGTAACTCGACCCCTCTCGACTTATTAATCAACATGATCTCTGTCCAGGAGTTGCAACTAGTTTCTGGTGTTTGTAGGTAGTGTTAGTAGTCTACCAAGTGGCACCCGGTACAGGTGGGCTTGGGACAGACTAGGCACAGTGGCCCGGTGTACCAAGTGGCACCCGGTTGGTGGGCTTGGGAACCCTGCACACATCGTTTGGGGCCGTAAGCGACACCCCGGCCGGATCTCCTTGCGGATGGAACCCGAATAGGCGATAAACCTGGACTAGAGACTTGTTCGGTTAGTCAGGTCGTGGCCGACTCCCTCGCCCGGCTTCCGCTTGAAGGTTGCCGAGGTACATGACGTGTACAGGGCGGTAAGTGGCGAGAGCGTGTGTGAAGAAGTACACCCCTGCAGGGTTATCATTATCTATTCGAATAGCCGGATTCCTCGGATATGGAAACTTGGACCCCTTGTATAGTTCATAGACAAGTGAAAGTGGATACTCTAAAATACGCAAGATAAGCGTGAGTGCTATGGATGGCGTTCTCGTAGGGAGACGGGAGCGGATCCATAGTGGTGTATTGATATGGTGAATATGTGGACTCGTGTGCGCCACCTCAAAAGAGTTACTTGCAGTCGTAGTTCAGGATAGCCACCGAGTCAAAGCTGGCTTGCTGCAGTTAAACCCCACCATCCCCTTTGTTGATAATGATGCATATGTAGATAGTTCTGATGTAAGTCTTGCTGGGTACATTTGTACTCACGTTTGCCTATTTATGTTTTTGCAGAGAGACTTCAGTCTCGTTAGTAGTTCCGCGTGGACTTCGACGTTTAGCTTGTTACCTCAGCTACGATCTTGTGCCCTCGGCAGGATCTGGTAGATAGTCAGGCTTCTCAGCCTTTTTCATTTATAGATGTCTGTACTCAGACATGATAGCTTCCGCTTGTGCTTTGACTTGTATGCTCTGAGTGTTGGGTCATGAGACCCATGTTTGTAATATCTCGCTCCTCGGAGCCTATTGAATAAACTACTTGAGTCGTAGAGTCATTTTGTGATGCCATGTTGTATTGCACATATCGAGCATATTGTGTGTATGTTATTGAAATGCTTGGTATGTGTGGGATCTGACTATCTAGTTGTTTATCTTTAGTAGCCTCTCTTACCGGGAAATGTCTCCTAGTGTTTCCACTGAGCCATGGTAGCTTGCTACTGCTCCGGAACACTTAGGCTGGCCGGCATGTGTCCTTCTTCGTTCCTGTGTCTGTCCCTTCGGGGAAATGTCACGCGATGAATACCGGAGTCCTGTTAGCCCGCTACAGCCCGGTTCACCGGAGTCCTGCTAGCCCAGTGCTACAGCCTGGATTCACTCGCTGATGACCGACACGTTCGATGTTGGGTCATGGATGCCTGTCCCTGTAAGTCTGTGCCACTTTGGGTTTACGACTAGCCATTTCAGCCCGGGCTCCTTATCATATGGATGCTAGCGACACTGTCATATACGTGTGCCAAAAGGCGCAAACGGTCCCGGGTTAAGGTAAGGCGACACCCGTGGGAATACCGTGCGTGAGGCCACAAAGTGATATGAGGTGTTACATGCTAGATCGATGTGGCATTGAGTCGGGGTCCTGACAATCGTTGCGAGATGTCACACCCTGATTTTCATGACACAACACTTAAGATGATAAATCATGATAAAATGTGGTTTGACAAAAACTTTTGAGTGTTTTGGACTTTGCCTTGATTGGATTTTGTCTGTTGTTTGCAAGTGCTCTAAAAATCAAAATAAATCCTCCAACTCCTATACTTCATCTCCTTGATCCAAAAAATTTCCCAATGATCATGCCATGTGTATAGGACATAAAAATAATTTCTTGCAAAAATAATTTGGCCAAATAGTATTTTCAAAATTTAGTTTTTTAAAAAACCCCTGAATTGAGGTTTGCACTTCAAGTACTTAATTAAGGGCAGTAAAAATCCTTCCAAAATATATTTGACTCCTATTAGATATAGGATACCCAGAAACCACAAAAATATAATTTTAAAAGTTATTTACCTATTTTATTTAATGGATTTTTCTTTAGGCCAGAAATGGTCTGTAATAGGTTAAAATTATTTTATTACTTTAAAAATATTTGTGAAAATTTAGGGAAACTCAGTGGACATATATTGTCTATATATAAGAGTTTCAACACATGGTCATGTTCAAAATAGTGGTCAAATCCCTCAAAAACCCTTCCTGGATATTTCAAGCTTTTGAAATATTTACATAGGAAATATTCTCCAAACATTCCAAGACAATTCCAGCATGTCACATATGACATATTTGATGATCTTGCCAAGTCTAATGTCATGGAGAATAGTATATCCCCATGAAACCCTCTCAAAACCATTTCTTCCCTTTTTCAAGTTTGAACAACTTTGCATTAGCAAACTTGCCCAAATACTCTCAAGCTTGGCCCACATGCTAAAATGGTATAATAAATCATCTAGACCAAGTAGCACAAGTTGGAGAACAAGTTAACTTGATCAAAGTGCCCCAAAACCCTTCCTGTACAGAACCAAATTTGAACAACTCTACATTGGCAACTTTCTCCTTTTGATCTAAACTTTTGTGGACATGTTCAGAACCTCAAATGATGACACTACACCAAGTGGCGCATCAAGGAGAATTGATTTGCATGACTAAATCTTTGTAAAGCCATTTCTGCTAATTTCTAGGGTTTACCAAAGTTGCATTGTCAACTTCCTCCAAATGAGCTCCAACTTGGTGATCAACCCCATTTCTATATGACACTTGATCCTGTTAACCTTCATATCATTTGGTACCCATTTGCTTGCCCAAACCACCATCAAAGACCTTCTGGCAGAAATTTAAAATGCATGTTTTGGCCATTTCCACTAATCTCCATGAGCTAAGCTTTCTCCCACAGCATCATCTGGTCCCCCTCTAACCCCTGCATCTTTCCCTGCCTGAGGAGCCATGATTATCGGGGTGAAAAGCTCTTTTTCCCTCTCTGGACAGCTGCATTTCTCCCATTTTCTCACCTCTCTCTCACTCCTGCCACGTCCCAGAGCATCCAAGGCCTCCTCCCCCCTTGTTTATTCTTCCTGCATCCACTTGACACAAGTGGACGCGCGAGTGCGCGCGGAAAAGCCGCGGATGCCGGCCAAAGACGCGCTCTGGAGCGCGAGGCAGAGCAGGCGACCGTTGACGGCGCATCCCCCGACCACCTCGAGCCTCCCCCTCGCGCCAGTCCAGGTGCCTCAGCGTCTGTGACACGCCACAGCCTGGTCCCCCTTCTCTTTCTCCCTCCTGCTGCCTCCTCTCGCATGCGCACCGGCCGCCCGAGGGCTCCAATGGGCAGCCTCACACGCGCGATGCCTCAAGCTCGTCCCCCTCTCTCTCTCTCCTTCTCCCTCTACTTGGACCATGCCCACAAGCGCCGCAGACAGCCCCGAGCCTCCTCCCATGGCCACTGTGGCCATTTCCGCGGGTGCTCGTAGGCCACGTCCACTATGAGCCATGGCCTTGCCATATAAGGCCGCCCCTGACCTCCCTCTGGACCCCCTTTGCTCTCTCCCTCTCCCGTGCATCCCCTGGACCAAGCCAAACCTCTCCCCGTGCCCTCCATCGAGCTCCATGGCCGGAGCAGTGCCGCCGTCCGCCACCAAAATTTGCGTCGCCCGAGCCCCTTTCTCTCCACCCAACCATTCCACCGCATCATATCAACCACCACGGAGCTCCCCTGCACTCCATTTACAGTCCCCGGAGGCCGTGGCATCAAGTTCATCCCCACCGTCAGCCCCGGTCCGCTGCACCCGAAGCCCTCCTCTTCCCGGGCTCCCCCGTGGGCGTGCAACACATGGACAGGTGCGCCGCGGCGCGCTGAGTCCGCCGGTGTGCCGGGCACCACCGGAGGTGGCCTGTGCCGCCCGGGACAGCACCGACGCCCGCTCGCCCTCGCCTCCCCCGCCTCTGCTCTGTTCGAGCGGGAGGTAGGAGGTGGCCTGGGCAGCAGGCCCCGCTCGTCAGCGACCCGGTGGGCGGGCACCGCCCGTTTAAGTGGAGACGGACCGGGAGTAAACCCGCTTTCCGCGCAGCGAAGGCGTACTCCGTTCGTGGCACCTTCGACATCGCCCTGCCACCCGCGTAGCTGGGCCGGCCCAATGCCTATCTCCCGCCCTGTGCGCTGGATAAGGGTAAAACCCTTTCCCTTTTCTTTTTCGTTTTCTCTAAACTTGTAAAATCTCCCAAATATTCATATCACCTCCAAATTGGATGATTCAAATTTCTGGTAACTCATCAAATCATGCTCTACCTGTTGGTGTAACACGCACATTTTTCCAGAAACTTTTTCTTCACAAACATTTATCAAACCTTGTTTTTCCATTTCTGTAATGAACTTTACAAAATCACAGAGAGCCCATTTGATCCAAATTCCATGGTTCAAAATCCTAGATGTCTATAAGTTCAAAACTTAGTTTTTGAACATTTTTACTAATACTTTATGTATCACCTCAAATGATGGTCTATTTCTTCATGTATAGCCAACTTTGCAAATTCATAGAGAAATCATTTAAACTCCAAATCCAGTGAAACCAAATCCTAGATGCTTCTAAAATCATCATTTGTTAAATGGGTGCCTCTGCTCATTTTTGAAAATAATGTTTCTGTACACTTCTTGCAAACCCATTAATCCCTTGATTCCATCATATTGAAATGTTCAGATATGTCCATTGATCAAATCCTAATGAAACCACTTTGGTCATCCCTCATATGACCAGAGGTATCCTAGAAAATTCCAACTCATATTTTTAGAGCACTTTTATTTCCTGCCTTGTTGTGTTGCTTATTATGGTTGCTTTCGATGATAGTTGACGAAGTAGACGAAAATGCTCGGAGTTGGACCAGAGATATTTGAAGACCTCGAAGACTTTGTTAAAACAGGCAAGCAGCCCTTTGACCATGTGTATGAAACCTTTTTATGCATGTCATATAGCACCATATTGTTGTTGCATCGGAATCATGATGAGGTGGTATCCACTTTGATGGTTTGCCACCATACTTCCTCGTTGATACTTGCATTGTGCATAACCCTACCTTCTTATGAGGGTTATGACGGTGGGAGTAGATAGGATGCTAAAGTAGTGCTACGCAAAAAGGGACGGGAATATGCATGGTGATGGAGACAAAGTATTTTCAAAAGACTTTTCGAAAACCCCATCGGGTGCCACTTATGCCGGGGGAGATGATGAGATGGGTAACCACTTGATGACGAAGTGGTGTACCGAGGCAAGTGTGTGTGTTGTTCTCGAAAACGGATTAGATTTAAGATTTGTCGACTGTCCCAACCTTACATGGGAAACCAATCTACCCTTATATGGGAAAGGGCATTATTGATTACCTAGACCGATACTAGCTTGGAGCCCGCATTACTAGTGACGGGAGAGTTGTTGGTGCGCTCTCTCGGGACGGGGTCATGCCAGGTAGGGCGGCCAAGAACATTTTTATGGGGCACCGGACACACCGTTGGTACCCCGTGCCAGTATGTGATGAATATGGGAGCGATGCTCCACAATTTTAAGATGTGAAATGTTGGGCACGGGGGTCACTACCAATTGAGTGGACTCCATGTTAGTTTCGTCTAGGGAAAGGTAGTGATCGGGTGCTTACCCCGGGTACTTGAGGTATCGCGGGTCGTGGATGACACGGAAGTTCCCCGGATCTTGTGGGTAAAGTGTGCACCCTCTGCAGAGTGTAAAACTATTCGAATAGCCATGTCCACGGTCAAGGAAAGTTGGGCGGTGCTGCTTAAATTATGTCCAGAGTTTACAAACTAGTGTGTGTGTTCGGATAACTACTTGGGTCAAGTCAAAGGACTTGACATGATTGAGATGGGTTGGTGCCCACTCTATTTATGTTGATACCTGTAACCTTTCCTCATGGTTACTTGAATTCTCTTGATGCATGTCTTACAAGTTGTTGAACATGTCATTGCACTCAAAACCAGCTTTCTGCAAAAATTTACCTATATCATGTATTGTTACATCTTGGACCAAAACATGGGTTGCTTGCGAGTACATTCAAAGTACTCAGTGGCTTGCCACTGGTTATTTAATTGACCAGGCATGGAAGAACCGGAGTTCGAAGAAGAGTTCTTTGGAGATGAACATGCGAACTAGGACGTTTCCCAGTCAGAATGCCTGTAGGGTTAAGGCAGATGGCATGGGTTCTACTTATCGACGAAGATTTCCGCTGCTTGTGTTTCATTTGATGTTCAACCCTTAAGGCTTTATCAATGTAAGACTTGACCATAATGGTCATATTTTGTGTAAGACGGTATGTATGGATGTAAGACTCTTGTTATTCAGCTTCGGTGTGTTCAGTGAGCATTGATCTCTGGGATCACTGTACACGTGCATTCCGGTGATCTCGACTTATGAGTCGGGGTCTCCACAGAGCTGGTATCAGAGCCATCCTGACTGTAGGAAGCCTTAGTTAGCATGGTCGTTAGTTAGGGTAAAACTATTTTCAAAACCATTACCAGTTTTCAAACTATCTATGCTTCTCTTCCCTTCTCACTTTTTCAAAAATTAAGGTATACTTTCCTTATTGATATCTTCCCCTTCAAAACTTTTGGTCGCTAGAACCCTTATGCCCCTGACCACTGGATTCCTTGTAATCCTCGTGGAGAACCTAGAAGGAGGACGCCTTGCCAGACACTCACCCACCTCTTCTGAACACAAGATTGGCGACACCACAGCAAGACGATGCCAACAGAAGATATGCCCTCGAGGAATGAGGACATGAAGACCCAGAGGATGGTGACACCTTTGAAATTGCCCCAGGATTATGCAACCTTGGCCTACGATGACCAGCGCATAGGATATGCAAGATCATGATATGGATCGTTAATAGAGTAACCCTGTCACTACCATTGTTGTATCGGCAACCACTGGTGGATGAGAACCTCGCCATTTGGTCTGCCTCACTATAGTGAGCAGGAAAACGGTTCTCTTCATCCCCCGCTCTCGGTGACGATATTGTCAACAATGTGCCCGACAGATTGGACCTCTACTATGCCTTGTTAATGTCATTGCATAAAGGATTGCCACCTGGAACCGCTGATGCCTTAGAATGCAAAAAGGATCAACATGAATAAGAAGACAAGAGGAGACCAAGTCAACGCCAGATACGAGGAGCCACCTTCACCCCATCACTTCAACAGGCGAGAAGTTGTCGAAGAATCTTCAGGCTCAACCCAGAATTGTTTCATCAAACAACTACAAGAGACGTAGCAACACCTGAGGAAAACCCAAAAGACTGCATGAGGCACGAAGTAAAGCACGACTACTTAGTCCGAGAACCCCTAGGGTAGGATGAGTCGTGTACCCCCTGTGCGCAGTCGAGTCCGTATGATGGTCCGAATAGAACCATGACTGTGTGTTGCTTGTTTTCATTTGTTTGTGTTTTGATATAGGTCGCACTTTCGCCCTAGGCAACAAGTATGCGACTATATCACCTTCCTTACCTTGCTTTTTCTGTTTTGCCCTTTTTGCACCTGTTTGTTTGCACTTGCACTATAGAACCCCCTTTAGGCATTCCCCTCCTCTATGCTACTTTTCCCTCTCATGTCTCTCCTCAACTGAAGACCGGCAAGATAAGCTACACCAAGGATTCTACTTCGACAACCAACTAGCACTGAAGACTTTTGCTACAACCTCCTCGACCAAGTGCAACCCCGTAGAGATATGTTAAATCCTCAAGATTAGAAACCCATCCCTAGGCCCTTCGAGACTCCATGAGATGCCCCAGCTCGAATCCTTAACCATGTGCTTAACCCGCAGAATTGCAAGAGAACCAGTTAAGCCTCCGTAACCATGCACAACAATGGGTTCATTATGGAACTAGTGGACGTAATGAGCAAGCACATTGTCATCCTAATATAGCACAAGAATTGACGATGCCATAGGAAGGACCGATTTGAGGATATAGGAATAGAGGACTAATGACTTGATGAGTTTTGTGCCAGTGACCTTGAGGAATTATCTAATACTTTTGGTGGATTATGAGGCATTCATGTTGATAGATGAACTTGGTGGGATCAGTTAATAGAGTAGCATGACTCTCATTGCCCCTGGATAAATTGGATTTAGTAGGACAATTATGATCGCAAGCTAAAAAAATTCTTGGAAGTATAAGGATTTGACTTAGCCAGGGGATGTTAATAGGAGATAGTTGTTACGATAATGACTTGGGGAGACATATAGAGATTCTCGTTGGACATGAGATTTGGATTTAAGTAGGTGATTCTAGTTGAGTATAGAAGCTGAGTATATCTACATGGTTCGGAGTAAATTGGATTTAGACTGGTAATCTCGATCATGATACCAGGTTTCTCGGCGGATGATAAACTAGGAGATTGAATTAATTGTCGGAGTTGATTTAGGGATCTATATACGCCTGACTTTGGAGTTTACTCAACCATGGTAATGGAAATTGGTGGATTGACTATAGTAAGGCTGGACCTTTTCAGGGATTATAGAATTATAGGACATTAGAAGATTCGTGTGAGACACCATAGGCATTGGATTTGTAGAATTAATGGATTATGTAGTGATTGATGGAAGTTAGTGGGCTGTTGGAGTTGATTCATAGGAAGGAAACAAGATCTTGGAGTGGCATACGACGGGTTTCCTTAGGATAGAGATGCACTAGCATGGACCTTGGAGGAATAGGATGAGCACTTGGATTGTCATGATTAAATTCAAGCTTAGCAGCTTGTATGCTCTACCCATGGATTTTTACATAGGGATAGCCATACACATGAGTTTGGGGATAGTTGACATGTATATTTTGTCAGACCTCCTCTAGGGAGTCATGTGGATATGAATAGCATGAGTAACGATTAGAGTTGGTATATATGAACGGAAACTTTCGGTGGTATAAGGTGATTTGTTTGGAGGCTAGATAGAACAATTGGCATCTCAGAAATCATGCTTAAAGATAAGATGATAAATGTTCACTCCCACACTAGAATCCTTGAAACCCTTATGCCCTACCAAGCCACAACATGGTCGGATCCTGACCTTGGGCTTTGGCTCTAGATCGATAAGACTTGGCCAATACTCAACCGTGACCATCACCAATGCCTCAGCCCACTTTACGTACCCCATAGACTTCATGGAGTGCTTGGACAAGTTAGTTGTCATGTTTCTTTGATGACATACTTGTCTACCCGAAGACGGAAGAAGAATCGTTGAAGCTGGTCAAGGAACATCTGAAGATCGTCATGTCTAGGAGGAAGAAGTACACCAACCACCATCTTCAAGAAGTATACTTCCGCGTCAAAGACCATGTGTATCTGCAAGCCACTCCTCTCTAAGGAACCAAGCATTTCCAAGACAAGGAGACCCACACCAAGATTCATCGGCCCCCTTCGAGACCACTCCAAGATTTGACAGCCCCCTCTGAGATCACTACGAGACGAAAGAATACAGTAACCAGCTGGAGTTGCCACCTGAGTTACCTGATGTGCACAACGCTTTCCACGCGTCACAACTCCAGAAGTGTTTCCAACTTCCTAACTAGCCCGACCTCTGCAAGAACATCGATTGTCAAGCCACCGACCTCCAGCCCAACCTGGCATATGCGAGAAACCCCTTAGCGACCTGGATCAAGCCGAACATCATACACGAACCACACCATCAAGTACCTCAAGGTTCAAGGGAGCACCACTCGGAAGCAGAAGCAGTATGAGGACGTGAAGACTACCCCAGACCCAAGTTTCCATACTCCTTTTCGCACCTAGTTTGGGAATCTCGGGGACGAGATTCTTGTAAGGAGGGTAGGTCTGTCACACCCTGATTTTCATGACACAACAGTTAAGATGATAAATCATGATAAAATGTGGTTTGACAAAAACTTTTGAGTGTTTTGGACTTTACCTTGATTGGATTTTGTCTGTTGTTTGCAAGTGCTCTAAAAATCAAAATAAATCCTCCAACTCCTATACTTCATCTCCTTGATCCAAAAACCTTTCCCAATGATCATGCCATGTGTATAGGACATAAAAATAAATTCTTACAAAAATAATTTTGGCCAAATAGTATTTTCAAAATTTAGTTTTTCAAAAACCCCTGAATTGAGGTTTGCACTGCAAGTACTTAATTAAGGGCAGTAAAAATCCTTCCAAAAATATATTTGACTCCTATTAGATATAGGATACCCAGAAACCACAAAAATATAATTTTATAAGTTATTTACCTATTTTATTTAAAGGATTTTTCTTTAGGCCAGAAATGGTCTGTAATAGGTTAAAATTATTTTATTGCTTTAAAAATATTTGTGAAAATTTAGGGAAACTCAGTGGACATATATTGTCTATATATAAGAGTTTCAACACATGGTCATGTTCAAAATATTGGTCAAATCCCTCAAAAACCCTTCCTGGATATTTCAAGCTTTTGAAATATTTACATAGGAAATATTCTCCAAACATTCCAAGACAATTCTAGCATGTCACATATGACATATTTGATGATCTTGCCAAGTCTAACCCCATGAAACCCTCTCAAAACCATTTCTTCCCTTTTTCAAGTTTGAACAACTTTGCATTAGCAAACTTGCCCAAATACTCTCAAGCTTGGCCCACATGCTAAAATGTTCTAATAAATCATCTAGACCAAGTAGCACAAGTTGGAGAACAAGTTAACTTGATCAAAGTGCCCCAAAACCCTTCCTGTACAGAACCAAATTTGAACAACTCTACATTGGCAACTTTCTCCTTTTGATCTAAACTTTTGTGGACATGTTCAGAACCTCAAATGATGACACTACACCAAGTGGTGCATCCAGGAGAATTGATTTGCACGACTAAATCTTGGTAAAGTCATTTGTGCTAATTTCTAGGGTTTACCAAAGTTGCATTGTCAACTTCCTCCAAATGAGCTCCAACTTGGTGATCAACCCCATTTCTATATGACACTTGATCCTGTTAACCTTCATATCATTTGGGACCCATTTGCTTGCCCAAACCACCATCAAACACCTTCTGGCAGAAATTTAAAATGCATGTTTTGGCCATTTCCACTAATCTCCATGAGCTAAGCTTTCTCCCACAGCATCATCTGGTCCCCCTCTAACCCCTGCATCTTTCCCTGCCCGAGGAGCCATGATTATGGGGGTGAAAAGCTCTTTTTCCCTCTCTGGACAGCTGCATTTCTCCCATTTTCTCACCTCTCTCTCACTCCTGCCACGTCCCAGAGCATCCAAGGCCTCCTCCCCCCTTGTTTATTCTTCCTGCAGCCACTTGACACAAGTGGACGCGCGAGTGCGCGCGGAAAAGCCACGGATGCCGGCCAAAGACGTGCTCTGGAGCACGAGGCAGAGTAGGCAACCGTTGACGCCGCGTCCCCCGACCACCTCGAGCCTCCCCCTCGTGCCAGTCGAGGTGCCTCGGCGTCCGTGACACGCCACGGCCTGGTCCCCCTTCTCTTTCTCCCTCCTGCTACCTCCTCTCGCACGCGCACCGGCCGCCCTAGGGCTCCAATGGGCAGCCTCACACACGCGATGGCTCAAGCTCGTCCCCCGCTCTCTCTATCCTTCTCCCTCGACTTGGACCATGCCCACAAGCACCGCAGACAGCCCCGAGCCTCCTCCCGTGGCCACTGCGGCCATTTCCGCGGGTGCTCGTAGGCCACGTCCACTGTGAGCCATGGCCTTGCCATATAAGGCCGCCCCTGACCTCCCTCTGGATCCCCTTTGCTCTCTCCCTCTCCCGTGCATCCCCTGGACCAAGCCAACCCTCTCCCCGTGCCCTCCATCGAGCTCCATGGCCAGAGCAGTGCCACCGTCTGCCACCAAAATTCGCGTCGCCCGAGCCCCTTTCTGATGAGGACATGACTACCTTGGATACGAACAAAAATATTTCATACATGCATATTTGTCAGGTGATTACTAGTGCAAACTATTCAATAATCTATTTATGTTATCCAGAACAAAAATACTTCACACACTTTTGTGTTTTGTCTAATTGCAGGTGTATGGGATATTTGTACAATTCACATATGAAGATAAGGGAGAAAGAGATGTTTAAGTGCTGTTCAAAAAGTTCTTTCACGTCACTTTTGGCCCAAGAGAAGATAGAGTCCAAGTCTCTTACGTTCTGGATTCAGATTCGGACTGCACATACATACCTGACTCAAAACGCCAACAACTTTTTTTACGGACTCCGAATTGGGTGATTCTTTTTTACTTGGATTCTAGATTTTGTGCTCTTTCCAGCACAATTGGATTCACCTTCAAATTCATCCGGAGCATTGAGATATAGACGAAACAATCATACGCTGCAGCAGAATCCGAGTCAAACAACAAGTCCAATGGTATTGCATCACCTCCACTTGGGCCCATTGGCCTTGTACGACCTAGGGTTAGTTTTAGGCTGCCTTGGTACGTCCTCCCACCTCCTAGGACGCCACCCCTTGCTCCTATACAAGTAGATCCATCTAGTAGCTTTTCCCTTGGGTTTTGTTTAGATTAAAGTTCGCCATAGCTACAACTTCGCGTACTTCGTTTGTGTTCAACGACCACACAAAGGCGTCACAGAACCCTTCCTTGATCAATAAAGCTTTCATCTTATATTTGCAATATCCAGATTGCAATCTCAGTTTCTTGCTTGTTCTTCGTTTGCTCGCAGGAAACAGACCCTCGTGGTCAGGTTGATCGTGCTCCGGCGTGGTCAATAACCTGTCGGAGTTGGTTTAGCGATTGCTAAGGCGCGACGTCCTCGCACGTTCGTAGTCGGATTGTCAAAGTCGACTTCCACCAAAGCGAAATCCATCATCTCATCGAAATATAGGACACCTTTGCCTCTATCAAGTGGTAAAAGAGGAAGTCGACAAAATCGACACTAGTTCAATAAATAATATCTGACGGGATGATAACTTTAATCTAAGGCCGTGGCATCAAGTTCATCCCCGCCGTCAGCCCCGGTCCGCCGCACCCAAAGCCCTCCTCTTACCGGGCTCCCCCGTGGGCGTGCAGCACATGGACGGGTGCGCCGCGGCGTGCTGAGTCCGCCGGTGTGCCGGGCGCCGCCGGAGGTGGCCTGTGCCGCCCGGGAGAGCGCCGGCGCCCGCTCGGCCTCGCCTCCCCTGCCTCTGCTCTGTTCGAGCGGGAGGTAGGAGGCGGCCTGGGCAGCGGGCCCCGCTCGTTAGCGACCCGGTGGGCGGGCACCGCCCGTTTAAGTGGAGACGGACCGGGAGTAAACCCGCTTTCCACGCAGTGAAGGCGTACTCCGTTCGTGGCGCCTTCGACGTCGCCCTGCCACCCGCGCAGCTGGGCCGGCCCAATGCCTATCTCCCTCCCTGTGCGCTGGATAAGGGTAAAACCCTTTCCCTTTTCTTTTTCGTTTTTTCTAAACTTGTAAAATCTCCCAAATATTCATATCACCTCCAAATTGGATTATTCGAATTTCTGGTAACTCATCAAATCATGCTCTACCTGTTGGTGTAACACGCACATTTTTCCAGAAACTTTTTCTTCACAAACATTTATCAAACCTTGTTTTCCCATTTCTATAATGAACTTTAGAAAACCACAGAGAGCCCATTTTTGATCGAAATTCCATGGTTCAAAATCCTAGATGTCTATAAGTTCAAAACTTAGTTTTTGAACATTTTTACTAATACTTTATGTATCACATCAAATAATGGTCTATTTCTTCATGTATAGCCAACTTTGCAAATTCATAGAGAAATAATTTGAACTCCAAATCCAGTGAAACCAAATCCTAGATGCTTCTAAAATCATCATTTGTTAAATGGGTGCCTCTGCTCCTTTTTGAAAATAATGTTTCTGTACACTTCTTGCAAACCCATTAATCCCTTGATTCCATCATATTGAAATGTTCAGAGATGTCCATTGATCAAATCCTAATGAAACCACTTTGGTCATCCCTCATATGACCAGAGGTATCCTAGAAAATTCCAACTCATATTTTTAGAGCACTTTCATTTCCTGCCTTGTTGTGTTGCTTATTATGGTTTCTTTCGACGATAGTTGACGAAGTAGACGAAAATGCTCGGAGTTGGACCAGAGATATTTGAAGACCTCGAAGACTTTGTTAAAACAGGCAAGCAACCCTTTGACCATGTCTATGAAACCCTTTTTATGCATGTCGTATAGCACCATATTGTTGTTGCAACGGAATCATGATGAGGTGGTATCCACTTTGATGGTTTGCCACCGTACTTCCTCGTTGATACTTGCATTGTGCATAACCCTACCTTCTTATGAGGGTTATGACAATGGGAGTAGATAGGATGCTAAAGTAGTGCTACGCAAAAAGGGACGGGAATATGCATGGTGATGAAGACAAAGTATTTTCAAAAGACTTTTCGAAAACCCCATCGGGTGCCACTTATGCCGGGGGAGATGATGAGATGGGTAACCACTTGATGACGAAGTGGTGTACCGAGGCAAATGTGTGTATTGTTCTCGAAAACGGATTAGATTTAAGATTTGTCGACTGTCCCAACCTTACATGCGCAACCACTCTACCCTTATATGGGAAAGGGCATTATTGATTACCTAGACCGATACTAGCTTGGAGCCCGCATTACTAGTGACGGGAGAGTTGTTGGTGCGCTCTCTCGGGACGGGGTCGTGCCAGGTAGGGCGGCCAAGAACATTTTTATGGGGCACCAGACACACCGTTGGTACCCCGTGCCAGTATGTGATGAATATGGGAGTGATGCTCCACAATTTTAAGATGTGAAATGTTGGGCACGGGGGTCACTACCAATTGTGTCGTCTAGGGAAAGGTAGTGATCGGGTGCTTACCCCGGGTACTTGAGGTATCGCGGGTCATGGATGACACGGAAGTTCCCCGGATCTTGTGGGTAAAGTGTGCAACCTCTGAAGAGTGTAAAACTATTTGAATAGCTGTGTCTACGGTCAAGGACAGTTGGGCGGTGCTGCTTAAACTATGTCCAGAGTTTACAAACTAGTGTGTGTGTTCGGATAACTACTTGGGTCAAGTCAAAGGACTTGACGTGATTGAGATGGGTTGGTGCCCACTCTATTTATGTTGATACCTGTAACCTTTCCTCATGGTTACTTGAATTCTCTTGATGCATGTCTTACAAGTTGTTGAACATGTCATTGCACTCAAAACCAGATTTTTGCAAAAATTTACCTATATCATGTATTGTTACATCTTGGACCAAAACATGGGTTGCTTGCGAGTACATTCAAAGTACTCATTGGCTTGCCACTAGTTATTTAATTGACCAGGCATGGAAGAACCGGAGTTCAAAGAAGAGTTCTTTGGAGACGAAGATGCGAACTAGGACGTTTCCCAGTCAGAATGCCTGTAGGGTTAAGGCAGATGGCATGGGTTCTACTTATCGACGAAGATTTCCGCTGCTTGTGTTTCATTTGATGTTCAACCCTTAAGGCTTTATCAATGTAAGACTTGACCATAATGGTCATAATTTGTGTAAGACGGTATGTATGGATGTAAGACTCTTATTATTCAGCTTCGATGTGTTCAGTGAGCATTGATCTCTAGGATCACTGTACACGTGCATTCCAGTGATCTCGACTTATGATTCGGGGTCCCCACACGAGATCTTCACTGATCATCAAAGTCTGAAGTATCTGATACTCAGCTAGATCTGGATCTTCGTCAGCAGTGATGTATGGAAACAATTACACACTATGACTACGGTATTTCTTATACCCCTGGCAAGGCTAATCATAGCCGATGCCTTGAGTCGCAAGTCTTGTCGCAACAACCACATGGCTTATAAAGCTGAACCCCTGCAAGATGATCTCACTTACAGAGAGCATCTAATACGTGTTCTCGTTCAAGCTGAACGTCGCGCCCGTCTGAGAGCTATCAAATTTCTAAAAGGTTTAGTGGTCAAGTCCTTCTGAAAAGGAAGTCACTTGGGATCTCGAGGATCGTCTTCGAGATGAATACCCCGCTTTGCTTCCTTCTACCTCCTAAAATCTCGGGACGAGATTTCTTGTAGTGCAGGAGAACTGTGACGTACGGATAATTAAGCTACAGTAAACCCTCATTAATGGTGCCATGTCATCACATTACTGTTGCTAATCCTCGGTTTATCCAAGTCACAATCCAAATTCAAATTTAAAATAAAAGTCCAAGATTCAAATTTCTCAAGCATGAAAACAAAATGTTCAAAGTCTTGTAAATAATCTCTGGATATTTGTCCTGTTGAAACCCATATTTTATAGATTATTTAAATGCCCTTAAATGAATAAAACAGGGGTCAAAATAATATTTTTAAATCACTTTTAAATTTATAAAAATTCTAAGGCTTTCCAACTGCTTCTTAAACTTCTTGAGGCAGTGCTAAATACTATATAATAATTATTGAGACAAGTTACACTTTTTACAAAAGTCTTTTGGAGCAAAAAGAAAATGCAAAATAGAAAAGACAAAAGGAAAACTTCCCTGACTGCCTTTGGGCCTCGGCTAACTGGCCGGCCCAGTCGACCACCCACCCGTGCTAGCCCACCTGACCTCCCGGTCGCTCCCCCCTTCCCGTTCCTCTGACTCGGTCGCTACAGGGGCATGGCTGCCCCCGACCACCTCGCCGGCGACGCCGGGAGGGGATAAGGCCTCCAGCGCTCCCGGCTCCTCGTTCCCCTCTCCCACTTGCCCCCTCGCTCACCACTCCCCTCTCTCACCTTCCAGATCCACCCCGCTCTCCCTCTGGCTCTCTCTCTCTCCCCCCCCCCCATGTTGCCCGACGCCGCCGTCACTGTTCGACGTCGATCCCGCGGCCACCGGCCGCCCCGCGCCAACCTGGCATGTCCACGAGCTCCGCCGCGTTCGTCCTCATCGCATGGGGCTAGCCGTTGCTGCGTGGGAATGCCGCAGGCCCCAGATTGAACCGGCGTCCGCCTCGGATCACCGGAGCTCCACCACTCCGTTTGTCGCCTCCCCTGCGCTACAAAGCCGTCGAGGGCTTTTCTTAGCCACACGGTGAGCTCCGCTCCTCCCCTCTCCTTCTGCCGCTCTTTTCCGCGCATGTAACCGCCATCGCCATGGATGGCCGCGCTGAGCTCAGCCGCGCAGCTCGTCGGCGTCGCTGTAGTCGTTACCAAGGTCGGGCAAGCACGTCAACATGCTCAGGGCACCTCCCTGGTGCCGCCCGAGCCTCCAGCTCGTCTCCTCGTGCCCTTTGTCGACGTTGGCGGAGATGGCCGAACTCCGGCGTCCGCCTCGCCGCGTGCCGTCGTTGTTTTAGGCCTTCCCGAGGCCAACCGTTAGCGCCACGCGACGCGCCTCGCTCCCCTCTTTTGAACGCCACCTCGCGCGCGCAAAGCGGTGGCCGTAGCGCGTTTTCCGGCGAGTTCCGAGGCCACGCCGCCGTAGGTTTTGTCGCCGGCGTGGTTCCGGCGTCGACGCCAGCGAGGCTGACCTGGCGCTGACGTATGGGGCCCGCTGAGCCACTGACGGGTGGGCCGAGTTGACTCGTTGACTGGGTCAACCATCTGACATGTGGGGCCGAGTCAATAAAACATTTTAGATAAATAGAAAATATGTTAATTAAATTGATTAATTAATCTATTCACCAATTAGACACTGAGAGTGGGCCCCTCTTGTTAAATAGTATTAGATTAGTCCAATTAACACTGTTTAATTAGTCCAGTCACTGACCAGTGGGTCCCACTAGACCCACAGGTCAGGTTTGACCCGATTCAACTAGACCGTTGACTGATGACGTCACACCTATGTCATGCCGATGTCATAATTCCTTTTCTGTTAATTTAAATAATTCCAGATTATTGTTTAAACTTTGAAAATTCATAGAAATTAAACCGTAACTCCGATGAAAATATTTTCTATATGAAAGTTGCTCAGAAAAATCCAACGAATCCGAATACATGGTCCGTTCATCTGTCACATGCCCCTAGCATGCTGAACATGGGACATTCCCCCTCCGGTCATCTGTCTGACGCAGGTCCGGAACCGGGAAAACATTCCTGGTTGAATCCCCCCCTTCACCTATATCGTGTAGCCTACGTTAGGTCACTCTCGGCACAGCATATTGCCACGTTATGCTTTGTGATGTTATGTGTGCTTTATATTTACTGTTTCTTCCCCCTCTTCTCTCTGTTAGACCCCGAGACCGATGCGGCCGCTGTGATCAACTACGTGATCGACGACCCCTCCTTGCCAGAGCAACCAGACAAGCCCCCCCTTTGATCATACCGATATCGCCCATTCTATACTCTCATGCTTGCATTAGATTTTGCTACTGTTATTGTTTGCTCCTATTCTGATGCATTGCCTGCTTTTGTACATGCTTATTGTTACCTACCTGTTTATCCTAAACTGCTTAGTATAGGTTGGTTAGTGATCCATCAGTGACCCCCACTTGTCCTTGTTGCCCCTGCTTCATCATCGATGCCTCGATCGACATGATCGACGACCAGAGCCCGACACCTCACATCACATCATGCCCCTTTTGTTGCTCGACTCTGCAGAGCTACTATCGAGTGCCAAGGGTGATCCCTCATAACGCACTCCTAATGATAATTCTATAGTGTAGCTATTCGGTCGTGGTCATCGAGGGTGATTTCCTCTTTCACCATTCCCGATACGGCTCTGTCGTTCAACACCTCAAGTGTGAACCTCGAGGGTGGTCCCTCTTACGTCCACCTTGATGATTACATTGAGTGGAGTCCACCAAGGGTGATTCCTCGGGTTTTCCCCTTGATGTCTGGACACACAGTTACCTTGACTTTACTGGAGACCGTGAAAGCCGGGCGGGCCCGGAGAGCACCCGTGCGATGTGACAGTGGCGGCTGGCTGTTTAGCGGTATCACCCGGGAGGGGGTGATAGCTTCGGACTTGTCCCGACAGCCATCACTCCTTTTACTAATGCACTAACAGGTTTGGATATTTGTTCTGAGTTGGTCTCTGGCCTTTACGCACCAACCACCACGCGAGAATAGTTATGGGCCTCGACGTTGCAGTATCAGCCAAAGCTTTGTCAGACGTCCAGTTCAGCATTGTGGGACTGTCGGGCCAGTGCCATCCAATACGAGGTGGTGCTCGTCCCGGCTCGTCGCACAATGACCCGGAGTGCAACGGGCGATGGGCCCAGACCCTGGAGTGCTTAGGATGTAGACCGGCGGGATCCTCTCTGCTGAGCCTAGGTAGGGCTACGACGTGTTGATCTTCCGCGGCCGGGCATTGACCCCAGAAAGGTGTGTCTGACCAACATGATCGAGCGTGTTGGAAAACATGGTGCACCCCTGCAGGGAAGATTATCTATTAATAGTCGTGTCCACGGTAACGGACGTTCAGACTTATATCCTGATCTTATACAACTACAAATGGATACTTGAGATATGTGGCTCCGGGATTGCTTTCTCGCAGGGAGTCGAGGAAGGATCTCTGGGCATTAATGTTACAACATGCTTGTTAATTATAAAATGCTATTATTTACTCTTCTACATGCTGCAAGATGCTCGGAGCTGCTTGAAGATGCTAGTCTTTGATAGGCTAGGCCTTCCCCCTCTATTCTGGCATTCTGCAGTTCAGTCCACAGATACAAACCTTCCATTTGATACCAATGCATACTTAGTATAGATCTGATGCTTGCGAGTACTTTGGATGAGTACTCACGGTTGCTTTACTCCCCTTTTCCCCCTTCTTCCTTCTTTCTAGTTGTTGCAACCAGATGGTGGATCCCAGGAGCCAGATGATGCCACCCCCGCAGACTACTACTACTACCCAGAGGGTGCCTTCTACTACGTGGAGCCTGCCGACGACCAGGAGTAGTTAGGAGGTCCCAGGCAGGAGGCCTTGCCTCTTCGACCGTTGATGTTTGTGCTAGCCTTCTTAAGGCAAAACTTGTTTAACTTATGTCTGAACTCAAATATTGTTGCTTCCGCTGACTCACTTGTGTATCGAGCTTTTGTATTCGAGCCCTCGAGGCCCCTGGCTTGTAATATGAAGCTTGTATGTCTTTCTTTTGTGTTTAGAGTTGTGTTGTGATATCTTCCCGTGAGTCCCTGATCTTGATCGTACATGTTTGTGTGTATGATTAGTGTACTATTGAATCGGGGGCGTCACACTTTGAGATCGTCGTCCTTCGAAGAGTAGTTCTTTGGGGTAGTGTTGGTGAGGATACCCTCGCCGCTCTTGGCCACTTGCCGAAGTATCCAACATGCTCGGAGGTTGTGTGTTGGTTCGGTATCCGGCTTCATGTGAATTTGACAGGACCTGTCGAGCCATTCCTCGAGGACAATTCTATGTCCCATAAAGGGATTGATTTTCTAGTCCGCGGGATGATAATCAGGTGCCCCGCGAGGGTGCATCCTTTTTGCCCGTCCAGGAGATGGCCTAAAGTCCCGCGGTTCCCAGCGGGCTGTTCGGGTTTTCCAGACGCTTTCCATTGCGTAGTACTTCTATACTATGTGTGCCAAATCTGCAAAGTGCAGTACGCGATGGCGGTTGAGGGCATTAGGGATTCCCTCATCCCTACAATTGTTGCAAAATACTAAGATCGCGTCCTCGTCGCAGCAATATTTGATCTTATTTTTAACAAGGAGGAATCCGACCCAAAAGTGATGGACTATTTTCTGAGGCTGCTGCCGCACGTACATTAGGTCGAATATATCCGGAGGACCAGAATTGCTTGGGGAATATTGCTTGGTGAGTGGGCAGGGTTATATCCGAACCCTAACCAGCTGTGAAGTCCGGAGTTTGAAGAATTTCTGAGGTTACTAGCTCGGGCTCCGGAGTGTCCAGTGAGTTATCAGGCTCAACGCTCGATTCTATGTTCAGGGGACAGGAAGTGTCCTCCCGAAGATGGGTGTCCGGATCTCTGAGATCAGAAATCTGAACATAGTTTGTTCTCAACGTAGGAGAAGAGTTATTGTCAGCTTGTTCCTCCACAACCGCCACCTGATGGGTGATCAGTGGAGATTTGATTTCTCTCTAATCGGGTTTAAGACCAATCCAATCATAGTTAGTTGCGACCCCCAGGGCGGCGATGCAATCTAGCTGTTCATTCAAGGACGATACATCTCCTGGATCCATCTTGTCAGAGCATTCGGGGCCGATGCGGAGATGATTTTTGGTGACAGGTTGGGCTGCCTTTGGCTTAACGGCCGAACGGGCGCCCATGGTGAAGCTGCCAAGCCGGAGGGTTTGCCCTGAAGCTAGGGCTCCTCCGGAAGTGATACTGTCCTTGATGACAAGGCGAGCCATCAACCCTTCTGTCGACGACACAGAGGAACTCTCAATGAAAGCACCAATGTCGGTGTCAAAACCGGCAGATCTCGGGTAGGGGGTCCCGAACTGTGCATCTAAGGATCGAAGGTAACAAGAGGCAGGGGACATGATGTTTACCTAGGTTCGGGCCCTCTTAATGGAGGTAATACCCTACTTCCTGCTTGATTGACTTTGATGAGTATAGGGGTTTCAAGAGTTGATCTACCTCGAGATCGTAATGGCTAAACCCTAGATGTCTAGCCTATATGATTATGATTCCCTCTACGGACTAAACCCTCTGGTTTATATAGGCACCAGAGGGGACTAGAGTTGTACAAAGTCGGTTTATAGAGGAAGGAAACTACACATCCGGACGCCAAGGTTGACATCCACGCAAAGGAGAGTCCCAAACGGACATGGGAGAAGGCCTTCTGTATTGTATCTTCACGGCCCATTCGTCCGGCCCATGGCACATAGGCCGGCTCCCCGAGGACCCCATAATCTAGGACTCCCTCAACGGGCTCCACCTCCGCCCACTTGGTGAACTTGTAGTTGGCACGAGGGGAAGGTACCAGTATGTCCAGCCCCCATACTACGAAGGGCCACGAGAGTGGGATTGTCTGATGTCCTTGCGCAGGTTGATGGATTTGCTTACCGTGGAACTGGCAAGCTTCGCAGGACTGGACCAGCTCGACGACATCGCTGAGGGCCAGTAGAACCCATTGTGGAACACCTTACCCATGAGAGTACACGACGAGGAGTGATTCCCGCAATCAAGGTGTTGGTTTTGAATGAAAGTTCAATGCCAATGGAGTTGAGTGGGAAGAAGATCAATACCCCAAGACGAAGTTTGTTCCTCAACAAGAGAAGTATGACCCCACTTCTTTCAAGGGAACATAAGCTCAAGATGATCTTCCACCACAAGACCACAAGCTAAAAGGCAAGGACAAGCTTCAAGAAGAGATTAACTCATTTGAAGAAGCTCCTAAGGCCATGGTCAAGTTGGTTCCCAAGACTACGTCAAGCTTTACATCATCAAGTTGAACTACAACTCCAAGGAATCCCATCAAGTTGATGTGGATCCCAAAGAAGAAGAACTAGATTGTTCTTGAGGGTGACTTTGCCAACATACTACACTCATATTATTTTTGGCAAGGACTTGTGTAATCAACTTTCATATCTTGCACTAGTTCATGGAGTCACAAACCCTCTTGTTGGTAAGACAAGGGACAAGGTAACCTAATGCTTTCATGGACATCATCGTATGTGCAATTCACTCTATGTCTATGGATATCTTTGTATGTTCCTTGTGGGACTAGCGCATGTAGGTATTGAAAGTGCAACACGCCAATGGATTGATTCAAATGATCTACATCAACATTGAGCATCCACATCTTCACTATCTACATGAAGTCATCATCGAAAAAACCCTAGGTTGTTTCATCCCTCTTAGGGGGGACATCACATCTAGGGGGAGCTTTACTCTAAAAAATTGAGCTAAAGCAACACTAATGGTGTGAACACATTAATGCTTTATGTAAAAGTGGTAACCCCACTCGTGCTTAATCGATGAGTATGGCCTACGATCAAATGTTCTCATTTGACTCCTCGGTCAATATACTCATATATACATGACTTAGTCATCGCCAATTGCTTGATAGATGCTAGAATTTTTTGTGAATGCTTTGACACATGTTTCATTTGCTCTCTTATTGTGTGAGCATTTTGGTTGCATATTTACTCCATTCGAGGACATCCATTTTTTGTTTTGATTTTCTTGGTTTTTAGTGGCCAAATGGATGGACAAGAATGCATAAGAACTTTCTCTAGCTATCTATGCTCTTCTTGTCTCAAACTCTATTCATGCTACATCACAAAAATTGAACAAGTCTTTTCGGACCCTCTGGCTGAGGAGCACTCGGAGCCACCGATCCGTCAAGAGCTGCTTTCCAAAACCTTCTTGTGCATTTCGGTCAGACCAACTCACTCAAACTCGGTCACACCGAAAGCACTAGACTGATCTAGGTTTTCATCTCGGTGCTACCCATTAGAATGACTCGGTCCGACCGAGTTGCAATAACTGCACACAGTTTTGCATCTCGGTGCCACCGAACATTCCATTCTGCGTCACCGATAGCACCTGGGTATAAATACTCAGCAAATCTGTTTGGTTGAAAAATACTTCAAACCTCACGAGCCCGCGCCTAGTGTTGCCTCCCCCTTGGTCTCCGGATCATCGTCTTTCCCTGTGCGCCTTTGTCATAAGTCTCCGTCGCCGTCAGCGGGAATCTACACTGCCGTTGCCGCCGTAGAGAATCGTCACCGAACTAGGGTATGATTCGATTTCCTCGTGCTATCCCCTTCCGATTCTATGCACAAGGAAAATGCCTAGTATCTTGCCACGTTTGAAATCATTCTATCCACTGAAAAGTTCCATTAGATTAGATTCAAAAAAAATTAGGGTTAGGTTTCCACCGAACTCGTCTCGGACCGACCAAAATGAAACTTTCGGTCCCACCAATTGGCTCTGGCCATTACACTAAGTACAACTCGGTGCCACCGAAATGTACTAATCGGTGAGATCGATAGTAGAATTTTAGTGAAACCCTAGCATCTCAGAGCCATGGAACCACAACTCGGTCTGTTCGATCTTGTGTGTTTAGACTCTGTTAATGCTTCGGTCTCACCGAGATGTTCATATCGGTAGCTCCGAAATGCTTTCTGTAGAGAACTAAAACTAAAGTTTTGATTGAAAATTTTGCAAACAACTGCTTTTTGTGATGCTCATCCACTCTTCCCATACCTATCTATTCATAGGGTCTGCTTTGCAAGATGTCTGATGCAAGTGACAGCTAGAAAAAGTCAGAGAGTGAGGGCACAAGCCCTAGCAGTAGTTATGATGAGGGCAACAGGAGCACACCAAGCAATCTGCCTAAAGCTGCCACAAGAACAAGGAAGAAGAAAACCTCACAGAGTGAGAATGATGATTTTGTTGTTGATGAGGAAATAACCTCAAGGAAGAAAGTGCTAAAGAAAGAGTATGGCACCGCAGCTGCTACTAAACTAGCTCTCAAGAAGAAAGCCCCTTCCAAAAGGGTTCCTATGTTTAAAGCTAGAAAATCTAGGTTCCACAAGAGACCATGTAATTCACTCTTGAGCAAACAGGATAAGAAAAAGCTGCTACTAGAAATAAAAAGAGGAAAGAGAGAGTGAAGAAGATCATTGCCAGAGTGATTGGCAGACCATCTATGATGGTGGATGATGAAGACGAGGAGGAAGAGGAACCAGCCGCACCTTCTGCTAAATCTCAGAAGCTCATGGCAGATGCCATGAAGTCAGGTGCTGCTCCATCTAATCCCAAGCCTAAACCTAAGTCTGCTCCACCCAAGAGGTCAACTAGGAATATCCTAGATACTGAAAAGAACAAGGCCCCAGTGCCATAAGTTCAAGAGGATGATGAGCCACTAGTGCTCAGAAAGTTGAAGCCAAAGATTCCAGATCATGATGATGGACATCCAGTTGCTGAAATATGAAGCTTAGAAAGGAGAAGGTCTAAGATATTGGAGGAAAAGTGATTCGTATTCTGCAAGGAGTAGAACAACTTGTGACTATCGTTTCCATACCCGTGAACAACAAGATTTCTATGAGACAGTGTTGCTTGACAAGAAGCCCATCATAAGCAACATGAAGTGGGTGGACTGGAAGTACATAGATGCAAATGAAGATTACTTCCCCCATATTAATGAGAGCTTCAGGCTTACTAGAGTTGATTCCTTTGTTGAACAAAAGCATACAAAATGGAATGGTGAGATGGTGATGCAATTCTATTCCACAACACATTTCTATCCGGATGGCAGAATTGTGTGGATGACTGAGGGCACAAGATACTAGTCATCTATCTCTGACTGGGCTGCTCTCATTAATGCCCCAGAGGAAGATGAAACTAATGTTGATGTATATGGGAATCCTAGGATGAACCATAACACTATGGCACATATGTACAAGGGAATTCCTGACAAGGATTTGGACACTCACAAGTTTGGATCCATATACTATTTGCTTGCTGGTTTGGCCACCGAAAACTATATTTTGAGGCACACCGTGTTGCCCAAGTCTGGAGATGAGAGGATGATTCGTGGCCACTCCATCAACCTGCTCCATTTGTTTGATGTTCCAAAGAAGTTCAAAGTCATCAGCCTAATTGGTGAAACAATCAAGAGGACAACCGCTGAACAGAAGAGGTCAACCACGCATCCAGATGCTTATCAAATCCAAAGTTGGTATGGATACATATCTACTTGATAATGAACACCTTCCTCTTTTGCCAGAATTCAAAGACAATGAAGTGGTCACGGGTGCTTCACATCCAAGTTCAGTTGAGGCTAAAGAGAAGGCAGAGGCAACAGCAGCAAAGGCAGCAAATGCAACCAATGCTTCAATAATCATTCTCAAATCAAAGCAAGACCAGTTGAATATCTGCTAGAAGCAACACTGAGGATTGAGTGAAGTCTGGCCAACTTAGCCAAGAAATAGGAGAGCCTAGAGCAAATAGTCGAGGACAAAATGTACAATCTTGATGTCAAGGTCACAGAGATACAATCTATTGTGGAGAAGCTGAGAGATGATGCTGAAGATGGCAATGAGGACACTACTACTAAGAGGTTTCAAACAGTGCCAAGGGCACCCAGGTCTCCAGCTGTGCCAGTAGCAGACACCAGGACTACTCACTCCGCACCTGCCACTACTGCTACAGTGCCACCCCCAGTATCAACACCACTAGCTCAGCAGACATCAGCCAAAGCATTTGTAGTAGCAGTTCTCTCAATGCCATCTATGCACACTGGAACAACAAGCCAGAAGAACCCTTCAGGAGCTCCCAGAGATCGTGCCTAGAGTGCCGTATAGCACTATATTTTTTCAAGCTTTTTGGTAACTTGTTGCGAAACAGGGAGAAAATGTATAGATCATAGGCTCCGAGAGAGAGTGTGTGTCTCGTTCTTTTGCTCGTTGGTTTTTATTGCACATTGCTACTTTGTCTATTTGATTTGTGTTACTTATTGTTTTGTGCTCGTGAGATACTTTGTGTGGTTGTGTGATTGATCATACTATGCTTAATGTGCGATTTATGCTTATCTCTACAATTTCTTGGGTATGATCATTCACTTATGTATTTGGTGATGCGTGCATGTTATTTAACTCTTATCATTTTGTGCGCTCCACCAAGATGTATGTGACATGGAAGAGTGACCCATGCTCCTAATCGATTGTGCATTTGCATTCAAACCCAAATTTTAAATAGTTCACAAATTTAGGGGGAGCTCTTGCTTATCACATACTTCTCAAAGCGATGATGTATTTCATTCATTTTATCATTTGTCGAAGCTTTGATCTATATGTTGTCATCAATTACCAAAAAGGGGGAGACTGAAAGTGCAACTAATCCCCGGGTGGTTTTGGTAATTCATAACAACATATAACTCATTGAACTAATATCCATTCAAGATAAGTGTTTCACGAAGTTCGGTGAATGGCATGGCATGGATTAGGGATACGGACCCTTCAAAATTCTAAGGACAAATATTGGCAAAAGCTCAAGACTCTTCATCTTTATTTTAGTGATCCAAAATGACATTGAGTCCATAGGAAAGCCAATACTATTAAAAGGGGATGCGGTGTTGCTTAATGGCTTGCTTGCTCAAATGCTTAGTGATATTGCTGCAAAACCCTCAACCACTTTCTCCATCCAAATATGTCAAAACCCTAAACTTCAACTCGGCCCCACCAATTCTTTCTACCCAGAGCCTTCAAGTTCATATGACGTAGCCACAACCAGAAAACCTAACAGTTCGGTCACACCGATACGGATCTCGGTCTCACCGAGGTAGCCTTGCCAACACTCTTTTGCCTGTTGCAATTATTTTTATCTCATCGAAATAGAAATTGGTCTCACCGATATGGCTTGACCAACTCTCTATTGCATTATTGCTTCACTTCGGTCTCACTGAGTTGATGCAATCGGTGCCATCGAGACGCAGTTTTCCCTAAGCCCTAGCACATCAGTCCCACTGAGTTGTTCCAGTCGGTCCCACCGAGATTCCTAACATTCACATTTTTGAACTAATCGGTGCCACTGAGTTTAACCATTCGGTCCCACCGAGATGAGTCAAATGTGTGTAACAGTTGGATTTTGTGTGGAGGCTATATATACCCCTCCACGCCCTTCTCCATTTGTGAGAGAGCCATCAGAACATGCTTACACTTCCACCATGCATACTCTGAGATAGAACACCTACTCATGTGTTTAGATCAAGAGAATCCATTCCTACCATTTGAACCTTGATTTCTAGCCTTCCCCAAGTTCCTTTCCACTCAAATCACTCTTCCATCACAGCCAAATATGAGAGAGAGAGAGAGAGAGAGAGTTGAGTGTTGGCGAGACTACCATTTGAAGCACAAAAGAAAGGAGTTCATCATCAACACTCCATCTATTACCTTTTGGAGAGTGGTGCCTCCTAGATTGGTTAGGTGTTGCTTGAGAGCCTCCGTCAAGATGTGGAGTTCAACCAAGAAGTTTGTAAGGGCAAGGAGATTGCCTACTTCGTGAAGTTCTACCCGAGCGAGGCAAGTCCTTCATGGGCGATGGCCATGGTGGGATAGACAAGGTTGCTTCTTCATGGACCATTCGTGGGTGGAGCCCTCCGTGGACTCGCGCAACCATTATCCTTTGTGGGTTGAAGTCTCCATCAACGTGGACATACAATAGCACCACCTATCGGAACCATGCCAAAAATCTCCGTGTCTCCATTGCATTTGCCTTCTCCAATCCCTTCCCTTCCCTTTACCTTCATATGCAATGTTTTACTTTCCGCTGATATACTCTTAGATTTGCATGTGTAGGTTGATTTATTGACTTGTGCTAATTGCTAAAATCCGCCCACACTAAAATTGGGAAATTGATAGATTTTTATTTGGTCAATAGTCTAATCACCCCCCTCTAGACATACTTTCAATCGTATAGACGCCCGCTTGGCAATGTTGCAGGCCTCCTTGTTGACGCCGCGTGGGATATGCTGCAACTCTATACCTCGAAAACGCTTCTCGAGCTTACGTACCTCCTCCAAATAGGCCGCCATGTGCTTGTCCTTGGGCCTGTATTTCTTGTTGGAGAAGTTCACCAGGAGCTGAGAATCACCCTTGATGATAAGGCACTTGACCCTTAAGGAATAGGTGGCCTTGAGACCCGCGATTAGGCTCTCGTACTTTGCAATGTTCTTGGAGACCTTTTCTCCGTGTTGAAAGCATAGCTGGATGGTGTAACAAAGCGTGTCATCGGCTGGAGAGACGAGCATGACCCAGCCCCCGCGCCCTGCCTGGAGAAGGCGCCATTGAAGTGCATGGTCCAACCAACCGGCGCGTCATCCCCACACAGGAGGGACTTGTCCTCGTGGTGCTCCTCCTCATTGGTGTCTGTTCATTCCGCCACGAAATCGGCGAGCACTGCCCCCTTGATGACCCTGGTGGTGCAAAATTCCATCCGGAATGCTTGCAGTTCGATGGTCCACTCAGCGAATCAGCCTGCGACGTTAGGGCTGTGCAGAACTTTCTCCAGGGGGTATGTGGAGACGACCTTGATGGGATGTCCTTGAAAGTAGTGGTGCAACTTTTTGGAGGCGACCAAAAGTGCCAGAAGGAGCTTTTGCCGCATTGGGTAGTGTGCGTGTCCCTCGAGGTCATGCTGACAAAGTACACGGGGTGCTCGACAAAGCATGTGGCTTCCGCGAGCTCTTGTCCCTGCAGGGCACACGGGCCTCTGCGGCTTCGAGGGGCGTCGCGGGCACGGTCGGCCCAGGGGCACCAGCCTGAGACGCCGAAGGCTCGAGAGGCTCCACCATCCCGCAAGGCCCAGGGGGGCCGGTGGGCCTGTGGGGCTCTGGGAGCTTTTCCTTGGTCTTCACATGCTTTTCCTGTATCGCCACAAGCGCAACGCTGGCGGTCTATGGTGTAGGCGCCAAATACATGATCAAGGCTCACGAAAGCGCGGCACCACCATTATGGGCGGGCTCGTGAGGTACCACTTGAGGTCTTCAAAGGCTGTGTCTGCCTCGGGGTCCACTCAAAAGAACCAGTTCTCTTCATGAGCTTGAAGAACGACAAGGTGTGCTTGCCTAGCTTGGAGATGAAGCGCCCCAGGGAAGCGACACACCCAGCCAGCCATTGCATTTCCTTGAGGGTCTTTGGGGGCACATCTTCTCTATGGCCTTGATCTTCTCGGGGTTGGCCTCGATACCTCGATGGGAGACTAGGAAGCCGAGGAGCTTGCTGGACGGGACCCCGAAAGCACATTTGTCGGGGTTGAGCTTTAGGCTAATTACGCGTTAGTTGGCGAACATTTCTTCTAGGTCTTCGATTAGAGTTCTTGCTTTGTGCGACTTGACCACAATGTCATGTACATAAGCCTCCACATTCCTTCCCAACTGCGGCCCTAGCGTAATGCACATCAACCGCTGGAAGGTGGAGCCCATGCTTCTCAAGACGAAAGGCATGCAGGTGTAGCAGAACACATGACATGGGGAGATGAAGTCCGTATTTTTGATGTCCCCCTTCACCATCATGATCTGATGGTAGCTGGAGAAAGCATCCAAGAACACAACAGGTCGCACTCGGTGGTGGAGTCCATGATTTGGTCAATGCATGGGAGCGAAAAGGGATCCTGGGGGCAGGTCTTGTTGAGGCTCATGAAGTTGATGCACATGCGCTCCTTTCCGCCTTTCTTGGGAACGATGACCGGGTTGGCGAGCCACTCGGGATGATGCACCTACCGAATGACCCTAGCTTCCTAAAGCTTGTGCATCTCTTGTATGATGAATGCCTGCTAATCTGGAGCCTGGCACCGCGCCTTCTGATTGATGGGACGAGCGTTGGGACACAACGCCAAATGGTGCTCGATTACTTCCCTTAGGACGCCAGTCAAATCAGACACCTTCCAGGCGAACACGTCCTTGTTCGCTTGAAGGAAAGTGATGAACACACACTCCTGCTCAAGGAGAAGGTCGGCGCCGATGGTGAAGGTAGGGCCTGCGCCGCTGCCGTCAACCGATACCTTCTTTTTCTTGGCGCGGTCTTGGGAGAACAACAACTTATTTCTTGCTGGAGCGACCTCCGGAGGCTCGACCCCACCTTCAGGGCCTGGGCACGAGGCTGCCAGAGCCCTGTAGGCGTGCTTGAGGGCTCGAACCGCGTCTTCCGTGTCCCCGATGATTGTAATGATGCTGCCACTGCCTGGCATCTTGATGATGTTGTAGTCGGGGTGGGTTGCCGCAATGAATATGGCGAGCGCGGGGTACCCCGAGATGGCTTGTATGGGAGCCCAATGTGGGCCACATCAAACTTGATGAGCTCGGTGCGGTAGTTGTCGCGAGTCGCGAAGGTGACCAGGAGGCGCACCTTCCCCAGGGGAGTAGTGGAACCGTCGGTCAATCCCGAGAAGGGCCTGATGGGCTTGAGGTGGCCATAAGGCACTTGAAGTGTCTCGAAGGTCTAAGGACGTTGAGGCCGGCACCACCATCGATGATGGTCTTGGTGACAGAGACGTTGCTGACGGTGGGTGCGCATAACATCGGGAGCACGTCGGTGGGGGCCACGGACTTGTGGTGGTCGTGGAATTTGAAAATGATGGCGCATGTAGGCCACACACAAGGTGTGTGTGTAGAACTCCACCAAACTATGCCCCGCTACTCACTGCCTCACAGCGGTGCTCTGACGTGCTCGTTCGAGAGGAAGGAAGACACAACATGGCAATTTACCCAGGTTCGGGCCACCTTGCGGCATAAGACCCTACTCCTGCTTTATGTGGAATGCCTCACGAGGGAGGATGAACATGAGAGTACAAGGATGAACTGCCTCAGGACGGCTCAAGTTTCGACCCCCTTCTATGGTGGAGACTAGCCTATACTTATAATGTCCCTGGCCCTCTTCCCCCAAAATCTCTAGGTGGGAAGGGATACCACAACGGCCAATTTCGAAGGGGACAAGAGTACATCCTATCCTGACTAAAGGTGGTCTTTGCCTGCCAAAGCCTCCTGCCATGACGCAGTGGTAGGCTTGGTGCTGACCTACGTCTTGGCGAGCCCGTTGTCCTAGCCTTCTTGCACGAAAGTGGCAACCTTTGGGGATTGCTTCAGGAACTCGCATACCGTCCTTGCCTCCTTAGCACCAAAGTAGAAAGCATCCTTATGCGCGTCTGCTAACGCCCTTCTGGCTCCGCTTGTCGTGGCTCGTGTCACCCACGTGCATCACCAGGCAGGATGGTGAGCCTAGAGATATCCGCCCTGCTCGGGGGCACCTGAAGACCCTTGCCCATGCTCCCCTTGCAAGGGTCTTTTTCGTGGAGCCTTGGAGCTAGGACGCGCTGGGCCTTCCGATGGTGCCATGCGATGGGCCACATGCAGACGAGCCTTGGTACCCCCAGTCCCACGGGCCCGACAGTAACATATGAGTTTTCTTTTTCCGTACATTCGTTTATTCAAAACGTTTTATCTCTCAAACCGTGCATTCAAATCTCGAACTGTTTTCATGTTGAATTCCTCGCGTCGAGAATTTTAAAACCAGATCCATGTTGATAGGTTTTTATGAACTTTTTTCATGAAAAAACCGGACAAAAAACCGGAATCGGAGCTGTTTCTGAGAACTTTCACATGGGAGATTTTCCCCCTTTCTGGAAGCTGTTTCCAAGAGGCACGGCAGAAGCAAATCCATGCCTCTCGCAGAAGCAAAACATGTCTCTCGCCAAAGGAAAAAAAAGAGAAAATTTGATTTTTTTTGCGCCGAGAGACATGGCCGTGCCTCTTGCGGAAGCAAAACCGTGCCTCACACGACAGGAAAAAAGAAACATGATTTTTTGTTGTTTCCGAGAGGCACGACTGTGCCTCTCACGAAAAGGAAAATTAAGAAAAAACAAGTTTGTTCATTTCCAAGAGACACGACTATGCCTCTCGCAAAAGCAAAACCATACCTCTCACTGAAGAATAAAAAAAAGAAAATGCATTTTTTCCTGTTTCTGAGAGGCATGGCCGGGCCTCTCATGGAAGCAAAACCACGCCTCTCGTGAAAGCAAAATCGTGCCTCTTAAGGAAGAAAAAAAAGATGTGTATTTTTGCGTGAAAAAAATTCCAACTTTTTTTGAAAAGGTAAGAAAGACTGTTGGAAAATCGAAAAGTTAAAAAAAACCCAGAAAAAACCATCTAGAAGTCAATAATGAGTGCGAAAAAATAGAAAAAAGACAAAATTCAGAGGGAGCACCCAGGGCGCGACATGGCCCACTACAAGTGATCGTTGTGATGCTCCCGAAGGAGCGCTCGTCAACTAGTTGCTCTCGCTGTACCGGCTTGAAGGCTTAATCTCATGGATTGGTCTGGCATGCACCTTAAAAGGGCCGGCCCTATTTAATTTCTGTGTGTTTTTAAATAATTTCAAAACCCCTAAAATAGCCAAAGCAGGGAGCAACTAGCTGAGGAGCGCTCCGTCGAAACACTGCGAACAAAAGTTCGGGAGCGCTCTGCGCATGACAAGTGTTGCGCGTAGAGCACTCCTGCGCGTGAAAACCAACCAATGCAGTTGCTTTCCAGTTTTCCTTTTCCGATTTCGAGTTTCATACATTTTATAGTTTACCCCTTGTAGTACTTTCATTTTCCGTTTTTCCATTCCGCGCGATAACACACAGAAAAACCCAACAAGTAGGTCCTTGATTCCCTTTTTCCCATTACTTTTCCCTTTTTTCCCATTATATTTTCGGGAAATGGAGATTAATGGGGTAATTACCGGTGGGAAACATGAACTTTAGATAATATTACGGTGCCTGCGGGGCGCGGCTCCTGCTCGCCTTCCGGTCATTAAATTTTCATAAACATCTTGAAGGGGGGCATAGGTCGAAGTGTGTGTTGGTCGTGCAACTTTGTGCATTCGGCTTTGCCGGTGCATGGCTCCTTCTCGCCTTTGGCTCGTTAAATTTTCATAAACATCTTGAAGGGGGGCAAAGGTTGACATGTGTGTTGGTCATACAACGTGTTGGTTGTGCAACCTGGTGCATCCAACTTCGCCAGCACACGGGCAGACGGCGCCTCCGGCGTGTGGATCCTGCTCGCCTTTGACTCGTCAAATTTTTATAAACACCTTGAAGGGGGCATTGGTCGAAGTGTGTGTTGGTCGTGCAACGCGTTGGTCGTGCAGTCGGCTTTGCCTACACATGGCACCTCCAGAGGCACGAGTGTGCAGCACCAAGAGGCATGGGTGAGAAGCATATGGAGGCATGGTTGTGCAACACCTAGAGCCATGGGAAAATGGCGTGTAACAACCCAAGACCGACACTCCAGATGCCTTCCATGTTTTTCGGGATCTCATGTGTTTTATTTTTGTGTTGCATTCATCATTTCATTATTCGCATTGCATCGGTAGTTCATTGCCGTCATTTTTCAAAACTTGCATCCGCTTGTAGTTGCCGCTTATCCCCGTTGCTTCCTTTGATCACTAGAGACCAACCACACTTGCACACGCTTGCGACATCGTTCAAATATTTTTCTAAGTGGGAATAAAATATTCTCGAAATGGGTTGAAAGTTGGCGTGTGGTCTTGTTATATTGTAGGTAGATCCCCTCCCAAATTTTGTCGCATTCGAAAGTCATTTGATACCCCAACCGTTAAGTTATAGCGGCACTCTAGCCGGCTCAATACACAAATAATTTTGCAAACAAAACTGTCACCAAGCTGCACCACTTCCCTCTCCTCTCAGCTCAATCCTAGCTATACAGCCCACCTACCAACTAACCTAGCCCCCTCTGTTCGGAACCGCCCGATCGAGATCGAACGGTCCGAAATTAGCTCAAAACTGTCTCAAAATCATCCCTGCATATATAGGGAAGCCATCCACCCTTCTTTTCCGGAAACCCTAGTTGTAGCCTCTTTTTTTGCGCCCCTCCACTAAGCCGCCTCCACCTGAACGCCCGTGTCTCCCACCTCGTGCAGGGTCTACGAAGCCCATCTGGAGGTCCATCGAGGCCCGATCCAGGCCAAGCTCACCGCCGCCAGCTACCGGGGAAGGAGTTCCCCCATGCCCGCTCCTCCTGTCGCTCCACCTCGTTGCCCCGCATGCCTGGACCTCACCGGGCCCCGTCGTTGTGTCTACGAGGACCAGTAGGCAGTCTGTTGTCCTCTCCTTTTCCCTCGTCGCCTTACCTCTTCTTTCCTCCCGCTTTCTCATGATCTCTCTCTCTTTCCATGGATAACCACTACAAAAAAAGACACATCCGTGACATTTTGGGCTGAACGAATTTTTTTCCTGTCATACTTATGACACTTCTATGATGATAATTGTGACAAAACCCGGTATCATCATAGATGTGGCGGGCTCCTACTTCTATGACAAAAAATCATGACAGAAAATGGGCTTTTCGTCCTGGGCAGGCCGGAGACGCAGGTGCATGACATTCTTTGGGTCGTCCATGAAGAAAAAAACCGTGGTATAAGCGAGGGCGAGGAAAATATTGGGGAGTTCTCAGTTATGGTGGGTGGTCGGGGGCTGAGCGATGCGCATTTCTCTCATATCGTATGCGCATGGGTGCAAGGCGTTGGGATCTAACTAAACCTGAGCAAGGCGTCGCCTAACTGAACCCGAGCGATTGCACTTCAGGCTACGCGTTACTGAACCTGAGCGATCGAGCGATTCCTTCGCTACTGCTACTAACTAAAGCCGATCGATGCTGCCTCTGGATGAACAGTGAGCGTTGCTGGGGGGGGGGGGTGGATGAACAGTTCCCGGTGGGGGTTGGATGAACAGGACCCCGTGGTGTTGCCGCTGGATGAACAGGACCCCGATTGATCGAGCTGGTTGGGCGTGGATGAACAGGACCCCATGGAGGGCTGGATGAACAGGACCCCATGGAGGGAAGGTTGAACAGTAGCCGGTGGAGGGCTGGTTGAACAGTAGCCGGTGGAGGGCTGGATGAACAGTAGCTCGTGGAGGGGTGGTTGAACAGGAGCCCATGGAGAGGGCTGGTTGAACAGTAGCCGGTGGAGTAGCGCGTAGTGGAGGCTGGATGAACAGGAGCCGTGGATGAACAGGAGCCCGTGGATGAACAGTCGCAGGTGGAGGCTGGAGGAGGTCGACGTGGATGAACAGTAGCCCGTGTAGGCTGGAGGAGGTCGACGGTGGAGATGAACACTATCCCGGGGAGTTCTGTTTGCGGCACGCCACACCTCTCCCGATGAACAGGATCCCCGTTTCGACCGTAGAGCTCCAACACAAGTCCGTTTCCTCAGTTTTGTGGTACGCCACACCCCCCAATCAACAGGACACCATTTCGACAGTAGGAGGTCCAACAGAAGTCCGTTTCCTTCTTTTGCGGCACGCCAGACCCCTCCCGATGAACATGATCCCGTTTCGACCATGGCCGGTCGAACACAAGGCCATTTCCTCTGTTCTACGGTATGCCAGGCCTCATTTCCATTGGCTGTTCCATCCAAGCCCTCCCGATGAACACGACGATGCATTCCGTTCCGATCCAGCCGGTTGGCTCCCCATGAACACGACGACAATGCAGTTTCTCCGTTCCGACCCAGCCATGTACACAAGCCCTGGCCGTACATATGCGCGAGTAGGCGTTCGAGACCCCACCCGTATGTACGTACCTGGCTGTATTTTCTTTCTTGCACCCTGGTCGCTGTACGTACGTGTACATGCTACGTGCGCGCCTCTACTATGACACGTGCACACCTCTACATCGACCAATATGTACGTACACGTTCGTGACCAGAATGACAATGCTACAGACGCTTCGACCAGGTGGGTCCCGACTGTCAGGCACTTCCTTGCATGTGAAGATGTAGCTGGTGCGTCCTAGCAGTCAGGGGGGCGAATCGTTTTTTGTCATAATATGGACACACTTCCTTGTGTGTGAAGATTTAGCTGGTGGGTCCCAGCAGTCAGGGGGGAAACATTTTTTCGCGAAATACAGTGGCCCGTCCGGTGGGTCTTTGCTGTCAGGTCGAGGAATAAATATTTTGCGCGTAATAAGGAGCCAGTTACGGCTGCCGTGGACCCAGCTGTCAGCCTTTCCAGGTACAGTACTCTTCCGATGGAAGTCGTTCCTTCACCATGTTGACCACGCCGCGCCAAGAGCACCAGGGCAGTGGACGACGGCGAGGCCTAGGAAGGGGACGACACGGAAGTGGATGCCCACGCAGAGAGGAGTACGAGGGTTCACTGGTTCGGCTGCGGTGTGAGGCTGCCGTCGCCGCAGAATAACAGGGGGTGTGGGTGAGTAGAGGGATGGCCTGGCCAGCGGTGGGAGTAGTAGGGGGTGGTGAGGCCTCCACGGCATCACAGTCGGCCATGGGAGGCAGGAGCACGCGGCACGACCAACGCTGGTTTGAGCGGCTAGAGCAAGAAGACCAGAGGTTGAAGAAGCAGTACGGCCGTTGGATGGACATTGTACGATCACTGGATCTAGAATCGTTCATATTGACTAAGTTGACAAAGCCATTCATCCCCATCAACTTAGTAGGCCCACAAGTCAGCCTCCCACTATGGTGGGTCCTAGCTAGCAGGGGGGTATTCGTTTTTTTGTGCGTAATAAGGAGGCACTTCTTTGCATGCGAAGATATAACTTGTGGGTCAGGCCTATCAACGGGGGGAACATTTTTTTGTGAAATACAGAGGCCCTTCCGGTGGGTCCTACCTGTCAGGTGGAGGAATCATTATTTTGCGCGTAATAAGGAGGCATTTTCTTGTGTGCGGCCGTGGAACCAGCTGTCAGCCTCTCCACGTACAGTCCACTTCCGATGGATGTCATTGATTGACCACGTTGACCAGGCCGTGCCGAGAGCACCAGGGCGGTGGACTAAGGCGAGGCCTAGGAAAGGAACGACACAGAGCCAGGCAAGACTCGGCAGTTGTTTCCCATGCGGAGGGGAGTACGAGGGTTTACTGGTTCATCTGCCGTCCCCGGAGAAAAATAGCAGGTGTGGGTGAGTAGAGGGATGGCTAGGCCAGCGATGGGGTACGGTGGGGCGGTGAGGCCTGCGCGGCAGCATAGCCGGCCACGGGAGGAGGGAGCAGGCAGTCCCGCCAGCGCTTGTTTAAGCGGCTGGAGCAGGAAGAGCAAAGATTGAAGAAGCATGACGACCGTTGGATGGACATCCAACAATCACTGCTCTCATGTGTTGACTAAGTTGACAGTGCGTTGCGTGCATGTCAACCTTTTTTTAGGAAATCATACGTGTCAACATGTAGTAGGCGCACAAGTCAGCCTCAAATCTACGGAAAACAACATACAAGCCATCTGCCATTATTTCTAATAATGTACAACCCATTTGCTAATTCTTAAGAATTATTTTGGAGCTCATCTTCTTTTTGTTAGCATTACACCCCATATTTTGGCCACGGTTAAAAATTATACGGAGTTTTGCATATTTCGGTGAGGTCAACTGTTTTTAATCCTGAAATATCGATTCACATTCAAACTATTTTGAAAAAATAATTTATACAAATATAAAATCCAAATAATTATCCACGCATAAAAATCAATGGAATTTAAAATCTTGTAATGAAAAAAATTGAAACTAATTCCCGGTTTGATGTGTTTTAAAAATGTACAACCCATTTCTGGGCAAACCGAATGAAACTCTCCTCGTCTTGAAAGATTTGCAGCCCAGCAAGGCTGATAAAGCAAGTAGGCCTCATTTGGGCATTTCTTTAAGAAAAATAGAACTGGGCTAGCCATTTTCAGCAAGAAAAAAACACTACTGGGCTCATGATGTGGTAAACATAAATAAAACCCTGGCTAGATGGGCCACAGCCCCCGCATAGCCCCGTTGTTACCCTGATCCGTCCCTAAAACTAGTATAAATAACAACTGCTTGTTCCTCAAAAAAAAACTGCGCGACCTGCTAGGTCCCTAGTGTCAGCCGCTCGTAGTGTAATTCTCTCGTTTATTGACTACGTTGACAATGGCGTGAGCCCCAGGTGTCCAACCATTAGGAGGAACCATTTTTGGGGCTTGTAATAAGGAGGCACTTGCTTGCGTACTGCCATGACACTGGTGGGTCCCTACTGTCATCCTCTCCACATAGAGTCATCTCCTTGTTCCTCTTGTTTGTTGACGACATTGACAACGCAAGAGGGTGGCGCACCACGCACGGCGAGCGAACCAAGGCGGAGGACGACGGCGAGGCCTCGGACGAAACGAACATGAGCCGTGGAAGATGCGTCGGTCCATCACAGGCGGAGAGAGTACGAGGGTTGACTGGTTCGGGTGCGGGTGCGTGTTGGGGCTGACGTCGCTGGAGAATAACAGGACGTGTGGGGGAATAGAGGGAGGGACTGGCCAAAGTTGGAGGGTACGGTAGGGCGGCGGAGGCGTAGCCAACCATGGGAGGCGGGAGCAAGCGGAGCCGATTGGGTGGTTTGGTTTGGGCGGCTGGAGGAAGAAGAAGACAAGAGATAGAAGATACACGACAAATGTTGGATGTCAATCCAACGGCTGGTAGGCAGAATTGTTTCTTGACTGGCTAGTAAGTCGACACCGCCTTGGATAGGCTATTTCCTTGTGGGTCCCAAATGTCAGAATCTAAATCTGTCACGGTCATGTAGCCTTTCCTATGAAAATTTACAGCCCATTTGATGTGCTAGTTCGAAATAAGTTTGTGGGTGTTGGCGGGGGCTAATCACTTGGCTTCTGTAATGTATAGTGAGCTCAAGCAACCGGCGAGAGTGATGTTATTTCCCTTGGTTGGATTTTTTTACAATATTTCACTCTAAATTAAACGAATGGCAAGCCATTTGCCTTGTTTCAAAGAAAATATGACAGTCACAGCTGAGTTGAAAAGGGCAAGAACATCTAACTCCAGCTTACAAACTATACAAAAGCACGAGGGTTAATTGTTCATTAGGTTTACACAAAACCCAGGTTGTAAAGGGCAACAACATCTAACTCCAGCACTATTTTCGGCAGTCACAGTCAAATGGATCGGCCAGGTCCATAAAATGAACATCCTGGGTCGTAAAATTTTCTGGATTATGACCACAATATGTTGTAAATAGAAGCCCGACACGTTCAGAAGCTCTTTTTCCCACCCGAAAATCCTTTTTTTGCTCTTTGACATATCCATCCATCAAAACCATGCTGTTGATAAACTTAAGCCTGATGGACAATAGTAACCTCGCATTCAGCAGGAAGAATGTGACAAATCTAGTGTTTGCACGGTTGGCTACATATCATTCTAGCGTTATAGTCTTCAATCGAATCTCATGAGAAGTGAGAAAATCCCGGTGCTTACGAATCCACCGATTGGTTATAACTTTCTTACCCCGTCCTGTTGCCTAAATAGACATGAAGATGAACACAGTTAAGGTCTAAAAAAAGAGTGTCAGAAGAGCAACAGCTGAACCGTTAATTCTAGTACACTATATGCGGGCTTCCAATGTGCGTGAAATTATCACCTTTATATACAACTTCTCCAGACATGGAAAGCATAGCAGCAAGCCAATAATCTTGTTCAGATCAAAACTATTCATTTGGATATATAAGATCTTGACAGGATCCAACACCATTGATAGGCCATCCATGGAGAAACTCTTCATTGAGCATATAACATAATATTAGTACAAAATGTGTACTCCAAGATGATATATAACTTATGTGTAGAAATTTAAAATGCAACTTATGGTTACAAATGTAGATGATAATATAAAGTACCTGAAGAAATGTGGAGCCAAACACCATATTGAAATGAGCACAGAGATCATGTATTACACCCAAGATCTCCAGTTTAGGCACAGAGAGGACGGTTATTTACAATGATGAATAACTAGAATCAAGGATCAACCTTTGAAGTGAAGGGGCATCTTGGATGATGAGCTGCCTTCCATCAAAAGAAATTCCAATTCTTACAAGGTTAGGCGACTTTATTTGGAGACAACCGATTTTAACTGTGAAAACAAGCATCTAGCACTCCAGGGCAGGGCAACTGGAGTGGATGATGCTATGCAATGAGGCCTCCGATATACGAACCCGCACAAGTGAAAGTTCCTTGCGAAATGGGAGTCGAAGGTTTAGTACCAGATTGTCTGGTAGGTAGCACAATGCAAAGGTGGCGGTGTGGAGAGAGGAGAAAAACCGCGAGATGGACATCGGTGCTGAGGGCACAAGTACATGGCGTTCGGTATGTTGTAGGTGATTTCCAGGGGAATAGTAGAACTCAAGTAGCTATAGTTCTATGAATTCAAGGGATTTCAGCCAGGCGTCCACCGTGCAGGGCATGGTATGCTTGCTCAGGTAGCATGATGGGATGCAGAGGCTTCGAATGAAGCCCTGGTGGGAGGAGATGATGGCTCTAGGGATTTCAAAATCATTGAAGAGAGATAGCTGGCGACAGTCGAGATTAAGGGGCACGACGTGCCATAGAGGCGCCACCGAATTGAGAGGACTTGGGTGTCGCATCAATCCTTGGTGGGGAGAAGCGAGATGATATCCCTAAGGATGGTGTCCGAGAGATCGCTGATGCGGTCCACCCGAGATTCTACGGGTTCCTGGGATCCGGTGGGGGCGGGGTCGCCGCTTCTCCCCGTGCTGCCGGGTGCGGGATCTACAACAGGCGTCTCTGCTGGTGGGAGCCTCATCTTCTTGGCACTGAGGTCAGTCGACTCCATTTTCCTCGAGGGCGCCGCGTCGCGCTCACGGATTTGAGCAGAGTAACGAATGACGAGCCTAGTTGTAGTGCGAGTGAAGAAGAAGGGGAGCTGGGGTTTTTCTGTATTAGTGAGGAAGAAGGGGAGCTGGGGTTTTCTGTAGGAGTGAGGTGAGGAATTTGGGGGTACGAGTGGAGCGAGCTGATGTGAGGTGGGTGGGAGTGAGGAGGAAGAAGAGCACCCATGTTTTTTGGGGGGCGGTGTGCTGGGTGTGGGTAGCGCCTCTCATTCAGTAAATATATGGGCTTTGAATTGATTTTACTATTTACTAGGGTGGATTGGCTGTTTTTTCTTGGGCCTAGAGAAATAATTACTACTAGTTTAGTGGAGACACTCTAGAGCTACCCAGAAAAACAATTACTACTAGTACAGTGGATACAATACCGCTTCTGGCTCCTCCTAGGTCATCGAAATGTCTCCCTCTACTGAATGCCGTTATACTTTTGTTCACCGACATGCGGGCCATGTAGCGCGCGGGCCCAAAGGCCATCCACCAAATTATAAGGCAATTTGTAGGCGGAGAGTCACCCCGGTCGTAGCGCGGCAGTAACAAGCCGTTGTATCGCAAAACCCCACCTCCCCGCAGTCTAAGTTTGACGGATGAAGCAACCATCATTTCACTCTTTGCTGAATCCCCTTCTCCCTCACCGTCTTCAAGAAAGGCAACACTCGCATCTGCCACTGTTCTTCTCTCCCAACAAAGGGAAGGTAAGCGGATCCGTGATGTTGGTATATTTTCGTTCAAAAAAAAGAACTTTTGCAAAGCAGTAATCGATCCTCACTCTCTTTTTTGTTTCATTGTCATTGCGATTGTGTTTTCCTTTTAGTGGTCTCCTAGTATTCGTCAGTTTCATGATGGACCAAGGAGAACTAGGCAAAGATCTGCCAATATTGGAGCAGACGCGGGAGGCTAATCCCCACGAGACAGAGAGCTCCAAGAAGATGGAGGCAGCCACCGAGCCGACCCAAGATACGCTCACGACCACTACTGAGATGGTCAATGCCCCGTTTGAGGTTACAGCCCTTGTGGCACTACAGGAGCAGTTTCCACCCTTCGAGGATGTGCCCCCCCCCGCTGAGCTGCCCATGGTGATTTTCTTCTTTGCCGATCTCGATTGTGGTTTTTCATCTAAGTATGTGGGGATGAATAATGCAAAATTTTATTAGCTTCGATGCCATGCTATACATAGTGGTTTAAATAACTTATGTTTCTTATACTGGAAAGTAATTCAGAATTTGTTTCTGTTTCAGTTAGAGCCCTGATGCAGACAAGGATTGTGTGGTTGTACATGTCACTCTCTATGAGGCGGATGACGTGAATATACGCACTTGGAAAACAGAGTTCTTAGGCTGTTGGATCCTGGAAGCCATTTTCGCTTATACCAATGTCGAGTTGTATTCCAGCCTCATTGTTGTCAGGCGTGTTGTCCAGGGTGTACTAAAGCACAAGAAGTTCAAAGCTACTCCTTCGTTTGTGAGGCATACTGTTCATGTCAAGCTTACGCAGGAAGATGACGTGGCATGCCTCCACAAACAAGTCTATGAGTGGCAAGGCCACAAGGTTGTCTTCATGAAGGTTCACAGGATTGAGCTGCTGCCGGACGTCCTCGATGATGTTCATGGCAAGGTCCGTCTTGTGTCCAGCCCAAATTAGATCGAGGCATGAAATAGTTTCCTCAGCTAGTGTTTAAAAGTAGTTTGGATTGTGTCTAATTATCCGAACCTTGCCTGTTATCGAGCCCTCTGGGGCTAGTACTCTATTTGAATCCGTCTATGGGAACTGCTGCTACTTTTGTGTGCTTGTGAACCATGTGAGAACCATCGTACTTGTTACCGAAATAGATGCGTCCTCACTAGTTTTTTCATGAATATGGCATGGTAAGACATAAGTTGTCATGGTTTATCATACGAGCAGTGTGTGTTTGATGAAGTAGAGTACTCGTTCGAGAACTATGAGTCGACGTATACATAAGTACTTGTAAACACTGTTGGTGCTACCCCACTTGTAAGCAGTTGTGCAAAACTCGACACATTGGCTCAACTCGGTTCAACACTAGGCTATCGACCAGCTAACAATCAACAATTTGCTGTCTGACATATAAGCAAGTATGTATCTTGTTACAGTGGTTCATGCAGTTAACTGAGGCCATAATGTAAATTCCAAACGTTCACACGCTAGTCCAGCGTTCATGTGGAACACTCACATTAAACTCGGCTTCATAAAAAACTTGAAAAGCATAAGTTAAGCAATTTTATACATCTCAATGATTCATAGAACATAACAAACATATACTCGTTCACAGCAAAAGACAAAGTTGTGAGAAGGTTACAAATCAGGAAAAAACAAGCAAGGCTTCTCTGTGCAAAGGGGCTGCTGGCAAACTTAAATTTCCTGGAGTTCACTCTGGTTTTTTATTGTTGCCACCATCCAAGGTTAGGTTCTCTCATTCTAGAATAATCAATTATAATCGTGGTCTCAGCTGGAATGCTGAACTGAACCATGCAGTGTACTGACCAGCTGAAATTCTTGTGCATTCCACTAAATTTAAGCACCGCTATTTGCAGAAATAAGCAGACCACAATGCCTCTTGTCCGCACACCTGTCAAAAAAACCACCGTGCAGCCGTGCCAGCTAGTCTTCGGTCCATGGATGAACTGGTAGAAAGTGCATTTCAGACTAGGATGCAGTTGTTTTTGCTCATCCCTGCACTGCAATCAGGAAGTAAAACGTACGAATCAGCTTCTTTTAGATTGCGTTGGTCATTCTACCTAGTTACTGCCAATGTAGTAATACCTGGAACACTGGTGGTTAGAGGACGACAACTAGGAATAGCCATCTCATTTTGTGCAGTTGTACTAAAACGGAGTTGCGTACTTTTGCTTGTGCAGACAAGAAATGATATGGAGACAGACATCCCTGTTTGCGCAAATACAAAATACGGTTATTTAAATAGGGACAGATATTTGCAGTGGCGTATGATTAACAACAACATCTATTGTGTTATAATTGGCACTAGATTGACAGTATGAAAGTGCCCTTAAGTAAGTAGCATCACATCACATCAACACTGCCACTAGATTAACATGTAGAACAATAGCATTAGTGTTACTGTCATGAGAGTAGCACATGGTCAGTAAATGTGCAATCAAATTTGTGCAGTTCCACTTATATGAAGCAATGTTAGCAGTGTGAGATTTAATTGTAACTGCAAAAACACAATTCATGGGAAATAAAGCAAGACGGAAGCACTTCATAAAATGGCGGTGGCATTGTTTCAATTTATCGACAACACTAGACCTTTACTTATAGTGACATTAGGTGGCATTGCTTAATGCTTCATGTGATTTTACATTAATGGTAGCGATATGGGCATATGGACAGCAGGGGCATAAAGTGGTGAGGCAGTTGTGGTTGCCGAGAGCGGCAAACACTCAGGCAGCATGTTTGCATTTGTACCATTTTTATCTCCTCGGCGACATTTTCTTATGTGAGCATAGGAAACCTAGACCTACTCATTCTTATTTGCGTTGTCCCCCAACACCCGTCACTTTCTTTCCTTTTTCAACCAAGAGACAGGTCCACTTCCCCCCACCCTTCGCCATCCACCATGCTTTCTTCGCCTTTTCAACCAAGAGACCGGTTGGGTAGCTAGTATCTACTACTTTCCCCCGTTTCCTCTTAGAACCAAGTCCTAGATTCATGCTACAGCTTTCCCACTTTCTTCCCTGTTGGAACCAACTCTTAGAGTCGACTGTATGAACTAGCTTTACGTCTAATAACAGCAAAAGTCTAGGTGGCTTTGGAACAGCGGACGGAAGTAGAAAAAGATCCACACGAAGCCAAGTGGGGAGATGGGGCAGTAGAGCAAGGCAGGTTTCGAAGGAGTATATACCTGAGGGTCGTCAGCATGTGGCAAAGACGGCGTTGGGAGGACGCATCTTGGCCACAATACCGTTGGGAGGAAGAAGGGGTCAGAGGCCCTCCCGAGCCGGCGCTCTCTCGGAGAGAACGGCACGGCCATTGATCGGGACGCGCGGGCAGCCGTTGGTCTCCTCCCTCGCCGCCGATGACAGCGTGAATGATGCACCTACACCCCTGCCCCGGTCGAGGTTGTCCGGTCGGATTTGTGACCAGCCGTGAGCAGAGAGAGAGTGTGGCCACCTATGTCTTGCTTAGATCTGGAGAGCATGAGAGAGCGAAAGAGAGGAACCCTCGTAAAGCAAGCACTAAGGCTCCTGCTTATATATATAGTGGAGTTATTTTGTTGTACAAGCTTCAAAAAAATGCGCTCCTACGTGTACCCGCGAGTGGGTGTGAGAGAAATAGTGCATGCGTGCACCGCTTCTCTTCGTGAGGATACAATATACTATGCCCAAAGAACGTTCGCCACAAGAGTAATAGTATAAGTGTGTGACGTGTGAGCTAAAATAAAATGTGAGCGACGTATTTTGTTTTTTAGAAGTTCTGAGGGTAGGGTGTGAAGAGCACATATGTGTGTGACGTCTACCTGCAGATAGACGGTGGGTGCGAGAGGACTTGGGAGAGTCGTGACTCGTGAGGGTGCGTGTGCGCGGTGAGAGAGGAGACACGTATCAATGCAATGCATGTGTCCATAAATCATTATCCGACAAACGTTCACCACAAGCCTTTTCCTGACGAACGCCGTAAGAACCGTTAGATCGGCATCCGACAATGTCAGTTTTGCCATGTCATTTACCAGAACAGCCACTCCTCCTACACACAAATCCTCCACGTGAGTGTTAGCAACTGCTGTATGCTCCCTCTGTTCCGAAATGCAGTGCATATAGCTTTATTGAAAATTCAAACCTCGCAAACTTTTACCGAGTTTTCGTGTACCAAATTGCACATATAGAATACCCAGTATATATCATTTCATTCATCTTCGAGAGGTAACTATAAAGATGGGGGAGGAGTCTACAAAGAAAGACCATCGTATCACTTGCAGCAATTTTAACCATCCTTTGGTGTGGAGGAATATCATAGGAACTCTATATGATATGATTTTTATAAGATTTTTTCCTTTAGAGCCAATTGGTTCATAGGAATAGATTCATACACTCCACATTTCAAAGGAAATAAACATGATATCATTTTTATAGCTTTAGAGCCACTTGGTTCATATGAATGGATTCCTATACTCCCATAATTTCAAAGGAAAATAAACATTAGCGTATATTCAATAGAAAAGTTCCTATCATATGAACCAAATAACATCTCTTTTCTAATCCCTCCTCATAGGAATTGAGATACATGTCATCTCTAGATTCAATAGAAACGTTCCTATGACGTGAACCAAATGACATCTCTTCTCCAATCCCTACTCATAGGAATTGAGATACTCCATGTCATCTCTTTCCCTACAACTTCCATGTATACATCTTCTATTCCTAAATAGCTAGTACAACCCACTAGTAGCTTTTTTCCAAGACATGCAAGAATGGCAGAAGAACTATATAGTGTGCGAATAACTTTGAAAGATGGTCGCTGGATGAAGCTAATCTGACAGTGCAGAGATGGCAAATCTGAGCACTACTGGCCATTGGAAATCATCCACATTCCACTAGATCTGCCACATGTACAATTTAGAAGACTCCATGGTTGAACTTAAGCATAATGCACAGACCTCAAAACACAAGCACTTCTCCTTTGTTCTAGAATCTTCCGTATCATAATTGCCCATTTTTTCTAAATGAATTGCCATTATTTGTTTTTTACTTTATGCTTTTACAATGCACAACCCCATGAATCTTAACATTTTTATAAAACTAATTGATTTTGAATGAGATTAACTATAAGAACTAAATGAACATCTACATCATGCATATATGACTCAAAGCTTTACATGCTATACTGTGTATTTATTCATAATTTGGTTTCCAAATCTCATGCGTTCAATGCATGTGTACCTTACTAGTTTTGAGTAGAGTAGCAAATTTCGTGAGGCCCCGGGTATATCAAAATGCAGGGCCCATGCATCATTGCCTTTTGGTCGAACCTACGTCCACAATTTTTTGTACGTATATCTCCCCTGGTCCCCGAACCCAAAATGCTGCGTCGTTCCCGTAAAACCAAGCAGCCCACACATATTTAAGGCGCCGACTCAAACTCAATCCCTCTCCCGTTAACTACGACGTGGCCCCGCACGCCGTAGTACTCCTACAAACCCTACCACCGCATGCATCATCGGTTTTCTTCAAGAGGACGAGGGAGAAGCCGATTTGTAGTGGAGGCGCTTTAAAAAACGGATTTGTAGTGGAGACCCCTACCCTAGGGTGCCCTAGGTAGCTGCCGCACGCATCATTTGTTTTCTCTTTTCTTTATGCTCTTGCGCCCTAAAGTGAAATGATGGTTGCTTCGTCCGTCCAGCTTAATGCAGGAAGGGTGGGGCATTGTGATTTGACCCCTCATCGCTCATTTTCTACTGCTGCGGTGCTACGACCGGGGTGCCTCCAATTCCAACTGCTGCTTCGAACTGTAATTTGGTGCATCGCACGTGGAACAAGACGGTGGATGAGGCACATGTCAGCCAAAGGGGTCCTGTTAAGTGTGTCGCCATTTCGTGTGTGGACTGTCCCTACTTGAGTTGCTACGCCAACACGACAGGAACAGCCTACCACTTGGTTTTTCTCCTTGGTGAATCCCGACTATATTGATCTAAAAAGATACATACTGTACTACCCTCTCCATCTCGTTTTTAAGGCGTCTCGGTTTATAGGGCATGCACGTAGTTCTAGGTCATCCATTTGACTAACTAAATATGAGTTACTATGTCACAAAAAGTATATCATTGGAATCTTAAGCGGATGTAGTTTCTAAACGTATACTGTTCATCACATATATTGCTAGTTAAATTCTCAACCTAGAACGACATGCATGCCATGTAAACCGATAAAGAGGAAGTAGTAAAAATGAGGTCATTTTACCGAGCGATTGGCGGGGGAGCATGGCCTGTCATGCGGTCCCACGTGTCATGATGTACCAAGGCGATGCGTGTGTCCCTCTTGAGCATGGCCTGTCATGCGGTCCCACGTGGTTTGAGATGATGGCGAACCGAAGGGTGAAATGATGGTTGCTTTGTCCATCTGGGAAGGTGCGACATTGTGATTTGACATCTCATTGCTCATTACTACTACTGGGCGGTACGACTGGGGTGCGTCCCCCTGCTGTTCTTCACTGTTATTTGGTGCTTGACACGTCGACCCGGTTGCTATATTTCCCACATCTCAATGAGAGGAAGTACATAATTCATGAAAGCGAGCCTCGACGGAGGAGTACAAGACACAGCTTGGTTTTTGCTTCTTCGCGCGATCCATCGATACAAACCCGGACTAAAAAAAGGCGAGGGCGGGTCTTTACCCGCGTGGCAGGCATGGGAGTTTGGCATAGTCTGTTCGAGGCAAGGGGGCAGGAAGGGAAACAACAAATAAGGGTTGAGCGACTTAGTTTTGGCAAAATCTGATTTTATGGAGTACGTACCCACTAGGGTTTATAGGGCTCATCTAAAAAAAATTCGTGTTTCCGTTTTATAAGTCTCAATTCTACTAGTAGTAGTTGTACCATCACATGTTGGATTCCGAGGTGCGTTAAATCACCCTATGCAAGCAGTGTCAAGACAAATTACAAAGCTGTATGGTGGGCCAGTGACCGTATGATAACCCTAAAATGTATTTTATTAACACAGTACAGACTCAAACTACCATTTCTTTCTTTCATATACAGGCTGACAGGTGGGCCCCACGGTTACGCGCCCCGATGGTGCAACACTAGTTGCGCCATGTGGAATGTTTGACTGGTAAATTGATTTTTTCATCAACAAAATACAGAGTTGTACGAGTGAGCCAGTGACCGTATAATCATGACATGTATTTTTTAACATGGTACAGACGCAAGGGCTCATATATACGCGCAAACACTCACCGCTAGAAGCGCACACATGCAGACCCTACCCCTATGAGCACCTTCGAGAGAGTGAGCCAGCATATGATCTTGAGATTTTATGAAGTCACCATAGGAGCCTCATAGTCGAGTGGAACTTTTCCTCCCACTGAACGCACATCGCTGGAAAATACTGAAATTAACCCAAGTTAAATGCGAGCACCGGGACTTTAACCCTGGTGGGCTCGAGAAACCACTATCCTCCTAACCATCCAACCACATGTTGGTTAGCACGACAAAATGTATGTGGTGACCATGATGAGCTTATTCTGAGGTCAAGTGACCATATTGTGCTTTCTCTTCAAATACAATGACCGTAAGTGTCGCCAACAAAATACGGAGCACGCATCAAATGCAAAGTTCGTCAGTGTCATCAAGAAAATACGGAGACGTATCGTGAGCTAGATACCATATGATCACCATGAGAATGTATACGGTGACCGTAATGAGCATATTCTGAAGTCCAGTCACCGTAGTGCTTTAGCTTGAAATACAGTGACCGTCACGCGTGAATGTGTCATGGGCATGCATACTTTTAGAGGGCTGAGAGATAGTTTGTGTGCGTACGTGAAAGTGGCGTAGAAAGAGGGGGTGCTCGGTGGAGACAAGGAGAGATATGCCCTTCGTTTCTCTTTCCCGTGACTAATATTTTAGGAGAATATATAAACATTCACAATGCAGAACAAATATTTTTGGATGCACCATGCAATTAACTTTCATGTATAACATTGTACTATTGTATATGCTTATTTTCTTAGTGGCCGATTGCGTGTGTGGTGTGGTGGGCACATCATTTCTAGTTGTGGTGGGTTAACCTAAGGACTCATGGGTCGGTTCCATCCTGCGCCACATAGGTTGGACCGAGACGCATTATACGAAGACCCATGTGGAGGACTCGGCGTACAACACGAAGCTACCAGAGTCATGGAGGACTCTATCCCCACTGGTGATAAGCCGACTATATATGATTTGTAACCCTAGGCCCCGAGTATGTTATAGAAGCTTGGGGGCCAGTTCGTCGATACTATACACACACGCACAATGCCTTGTATTCATGTGTACTTTGTACACACCCCTATCACTAATATACAGTACCAAGACTAGGCTTTTTCCTCAACTGCAATGGTCCGAACTAGGGTAAAACTTTGCCTCGTATTACCATCCAGCCTAACAGTCAGGGATATCCTATCGAATGATATGATGGAATCATATTTGGCAACTACTAAGAGAGAGGTGTGTCGGGGGGGGGGGGTCGGGGCAATGTGTGCGAGAGAGGCCTAAAGATAATGTGCGTGCGCGAGACACGTAGGCACATATATGTGCGTATAGAGGGCTAGTAGAGACCATGCTTGTGTATATATGCATGTGGGAGAAATACTATTTTCCAACTGAGACTAGTGAAAAGAGTGGTACATAGTAGTCAAATATATATATATATATATATATATATATATATAGAGAGAGAGAGAGAGAGAGATAGAGAGAGAGAGCATGTGCGTGAGACACCCCGACACCCCGGGAGAGATTGTGAACATGTCTGAAAGAGAACTGCTGATGCATATAAAGTGTGTGGACTTATGCGTTAGATAGAGAGATATATAGTGCGTTTGTGAGAACGGGCCGAGGCATAGTGCATCTACGTGTAAAAGGCAGTTCTACGCATTAAATTAAAATATAAATGGCATTATTATTTTTGGATGAGATCATGAATTTTGCAAATTGCGTATGGACGAAAATCGGTCTATTAGACACCCATACTCTATTGAATTCTAGCATGTGCATGTGTTTATTTCATATTATCGATCCATAGAGTGAGAACGGTTTGAAATACATGCAATGTATTGCTTTTGAATTCGTATATAAACATTAATTAGTGCACTCCATGTTGTTAGTGTGAAGCACTTCATACATTTTTCACTTGCACGGATACATTCCAAATTGCTAGTTACGAAATAGAATACATGTTGAATTCAACATAAAGGGGGTTTCGAAGATTCAAATTCATAGGAAGTGCATTCATCTATTTGAACCCGAGATAATGGCATTTTTAAATCAGATCTAAAAGGGGGCATCAATCTTTGTTGTGCGTTTGAACATGCTATATATTCATACACATGTCTAACTTTTTTTGCAACCAAGGAGATTATATGTGAAACCATGCATGAACTGAGTTAAGTTGCATATTTTTTAATATATACTCAGGTACAATGTATATTCAAATGTACCCCCTCCATTCCAAAATAATCATAGCTGATTTTCAAGAGTAAAGATTTGTGAAGTTTGACAAATCCTGAAAGTTTAATTCAAGAGAACCAAAAACGTTAATGCTTCTTCTCCCAAATATTGAACGAAGCGCCAAATAAGCCTCTGGTCACCCGAAATCGTGGGAGACTAATGTTTGGTGGTAGGAAATTACTGTCCTGACTCTGGCCCATGTAGCCTATCGGCCCGATGTCCAAAGGTCTAAACCGGGGTAGGTTTGTAACTTCACCAAGACGCCAGTCTCAACCGCCTCCGAGAATCATTCATACGCCGTGGGTGCCTAAACATCCATGTGCTCGGCCAGAATCTATCCCGCCCACATTTGGGACACCTGCCATTACTGTCCTACCCCCAACCTGCAATATGTCTGAAATTTTAGATGGGGGAAAGTTCCCCAAATTTCAAACAAGCGCGTCCCAAACCGAAACATTGTTCCCCCTTAGTTCCCCCTCCCTCCGTTTCCCCATTCATACTCCATGGGTGCCAAAATGCCCTCTCCACCAGCCGCGAAACCCCAGCCTCCTCCGTCCAACACCCCATAGCGCCCAATCCACCGCCGCCCTCCTCCATCACGCCGGAGCCGGTACCCCAACGTCGTCGTCCAACGCAACTGCAACCGCAATGCCCTCAAGGACTTAGCAGCTAAAGCCGAAGCAGAGCTGCCTCCACGACGCCGACGTCGACCTGGGCCGTACCAGAACCACTTCGACCATGCCGTCTTGCGCCTCACCGCTGCCGCTCCACTGTCACAACCGTCCAGCGCACCGGAGCTGTTCCCGCTACGACATTGTTCACCGCCTCGGATCTGGTTCCCCGCCGCCGACAGACGGCCACCACACCACACTCAACAACTTGGCCATGGGTTCGTCCAAGGCTCCACCGTCCTCCACAACTTCTCATTTCTAGCGAAGCACAAGAAGATCGTTGGAAAAACAGAAGGAGGACACAACACTGCCAGTAGAAGGAGGTACTCCTCTTCCCTTATTCGTGCAAATCTTACGCCTCTGCTTACACCGTATTCATCCCACGAAAGAAACTAGTTGATTGCTTCTTACTGCATCTTCTTCGTGATACTAAATGCACAAGGTTTCCTCCCTTTACTATTTCACCTTTGCTAGAGGTCAGTAACCCGCCCGGATTTCAATTCAGGGTCAGTCGAACCGCAACTAAAAGAAGCAGCACCCGCTTAGGCACGTGGAGCACCTAGTCCGCCTATTCGCAGGGGAAGCGGCACATACGTGTCTATCATAGGGGTATGAGGTGCAGGAGCTGCTTGCGCCCAATCTGGAGGTCGGCGGGGCTTGAATGGATGGCTGGGGGGTGGTGCCAAGCACGGCGGTGTGGTGAGGTCGAGGGGAGGGTAGAGGAAGGGGAGTGGGCCGGTGGTCGCTGGCATTTCGAGGAAGATCATCAACACTGACTGGCGGGAGGTAGATGAAGGTGATCTACCCGTTCTTTGTACATCGGACGGTACAGAAAAAATGACTGACCTATTTGTTTTCATTCGACTGTTATTTTCATAGAATCCTATAGTAATTTAGTGTGCCATGCATGTTGTAGAGCTATCATATGTCTCCCGTCATTTATTTCTCACCGACCTACTATCTGCTACCTTTACACTTTACTAATTGTGCACACATTTCACCCATACTCACACTATTGTTTTTTATTCATGGGTATTTTAGACTCTGACGCAGTGTTGATGAATGCAGAAAAGAAAAGACAGAAGTCGCTCCAGTGTAATTCGAAGATAAGCACTAAGCGTTTCAGCGCTCTAAAGGGTGCAGTGTCAGCAGTTGGAGACAGTAAACGTAGCTCTGCAGTTGATGATCTCAATTGCCACACACAACCATCCCAGGTGCTTGCTTTAACTTCGCGCTGTCAAATGTGGTTGCATGTTGCATATGGTGTCTAGCTTGTATTGCTTCCAATTTGGTTAAATTGCATCTGCTTACTTTACACATTATACCTTTGATAATGACATGCCTTCCTGTTTTTGATACATACTACATATGTCTATTAACCATGTTCGTACATCAAACTAATGCTCTTTTGTATCCCTCGTCAATCACTTATGATGAGACAGTCACCCCAGTGGGTTACTGTGAGACGCCCTACTCGTTTAAAGAGTGCAGTGTCATCCTCCCCACATGATTCTCAAGAAACAGCAAGGCTAAATGAAGATAGTCAACGTAGCTCTCTAGTTGATGACCGCAATTCCCCCACACCACCATCGCAGGTGCTTGCTCTTACTTGGCAGTGTGATATGTGGTTGCATGTTGCATATGGTGTCTACCTTGTAATGCTTCTAATTAGGGTAAATTGCATCTGCTTAGTTAACACATTATACCTGTGAATATGACATGCCTTCCTGTTTTTGGTACATACTACGTCTTTCTATTAACCATGTTCTTACATCAAACTACTTTTCTTGTGTATCCCTCATCAATCACTTCTGACGATACACCTTCAAGTTGACAGTGTAATATTGGTTGCATCTTGCATATCATTTCAAACATGTATTGCCTCTAATTTGTTGAAGTGCCACTTATAATGAGACACATCTAACTTGGTAGAGTGATTTTGGTTGGATCTTTCATATGGTGTCTAGATTGCATTGCTTCCAATTTGTTGAAATGCCTTCTGCTTAGCGTTTTTCATACATATTCCATCCTCCTACAATGTGGTTGCCATACATAAAAGTTGTGTTCGTCAGTATCATGCATCAACGAATTTGGAAGTGCGAATTTCATTCCTTTTTCTTGTGTGTTTACTTGACAAGGCAAAATCTGAAAGGACGAAGGCACGGAATGATGGTGGTCCTCTGGAGCAACCGAAACAGATGATCTCTGCAGATTCTCCTGCTACTCGTACTGCAGTGCTAGTTCCAAATCTCATCTCCCCTACTCCACAACCCAAGGTGCTTGCTCTAACATGGCAGTGTGATATCTGGTTGCATGTTGCATATGGTGCCTAGCTTGTATTGCTCCTAATTTGTTAAATTGCATCTCCTTAGCTTACACATTATACATGTGAATATGACACGCCTTCCTGTTTTTGGTACATACTACATCTGCCTATCACACCATGTTCTTACATCAAACTACTGTTCTTGTGTATCCTGCATCTATCGCTTATGATGAGACAGTCACGCCCGTGGGTTAGTATGAGACGCGCTACTCTTATAAAGAATGCAATTTCATCCTCTCCACATGATTCTCAAGAAACAGCAAGCCTAAATGAAGATATTGAACGTAGCTCTGTACTTGAAGACCGCACTTCCCCTACACCACCATCACAGGTGCTTGCTCTAACTTCGCAGTGTGATATGTGGTTGCATGTTGCATACGGTGTCTAGCTTGTAATGCTTCTAATTAGGGTAAATTGCATCTGCTTAGTTTACACATTATACCTGTGAATATGACATGCCTTCCTATTTTTGGTACACACTACATCTATGTGTTAACCTTGTTCTTACATGAAACTACCTCTCTTCTGTATCCTGCATCAATCACTTACGATGAGTCACCTTTATTCGTTGCATATTGCATATTATTTCTAGCCTGTTGCCATGTATTGCTTCTAATTTGGTCAAATACATTTGTTAGGGCACCCTTTTAATTTGGCAGAGTGATATTGGTTTCATCTTTCATATGGTTTCTAGCTTGCATTGATTCTAACAAGTTCAAGCACCTTGTGCTTAGTTTACACTTTATACATCATACATGTCAATATGTCACGCCGTCCTGTTTTTCATACATATTCCATCCTCCTATCATGCGGCTGCCTTACATGAAAGTAGTGTTCGTCAGTATCATGCATCAATGAGTTCTGAAGAGCAAATTTTATTCCTTTTTCTTGTGGGTTTGACTTGACAAGGCAAAATCAAGAAAGAGGAAGGAAAAGAGTAAGGAAGGCGATGATGGTGGTCCTCTGCAGCAACGTAAACGGAGCATCTGTACCGATTCTCCTTGTACTGATAGTGCATTACAAGGTCCAAGTCTCCGCTCCCCTACTCCACCATCCAAGGTGCTTGCTCTAACTTGGCAGTGTGATATCTGGTTGCATGTTGCATATGGTGTCTAGCTTGTATTGCTCCTAATTAGTGTAAACTGCATCTGCTTAGCTTACACATGATACGTGTGAATATGACACGCTTTCCTGTTTTTGGTACATACTATATCTGTCTATCACACCATGTTCTTACATGAAACTACTCTTCTTGTGTATCCTGCATCAGTCACTTATGATGGGACACCTTTAAGTTGGCAGTGTGATATTGGTTTGCGTCTTGAATATGATTTCTAGCATGTATTGCTTCTAGTTTGATGAACGCCACCTATGACGAGACAGTTTTAACTTGGCAGAGTGATATTGATTGCACCTTCCATATGTTGTCCAGTTTGCAGTGCTTCTACTTTGTTGAAGTGCCTTCTGCTTAGTTACCACATCATAGGTGTGAATATGTCAAGCCGTCCATTTTTTCGTACATATTCCATCCTCGTATCATGACTTTGCCTTTCATCAGAGTAGTGTTCGTCAGTATCATGCATGAATGAGTTCTGAAGAGCGAATTATATTCCTTTTTCTTGTCGGTTTGACCTCACAATGCAAAATCAATAAAGCTGAAGGAAATTGGCAAGGCATTGGATGATGGTGGTCCTTCGGAGCAACTGAAATGGAGGTTCTCTACAGATTCTACTCCGCCATCCTCCCAACAAGATTCGCAAGACAACGCAAGGCTAGACAGTCAACGTAGCTGTGTAGATGATGAGCACATCTCCCCTACTCCACCATCACAGGTGCTTGCTCTAACTTGGCACTATTATATGTGGTTGCATGTTGCGTATGATGTCTAGCTTGTATTGCTTCTAACTTTGTTGAATTGCATCTGCTTACTTTACACATAATGCCTGTGAATATGACATGTGTTCCTGTTTCTAGAACATACTATATCTGATCACACCATGTTCTTACATCAGACTACTGTTCTTGCATATCCCGCATCAGTCACTTATGATAAGGCACCTTTAAGTCGCCACTGTGATATTGGTTGTGTCTTGCATATGATTTCTAGCATGTACTGCTTCTAATTTGTTGAAACGCCATACAGTTTGAACTTGGCAGAGTGATATTGGTTGCATCTTTCATATGGTGTCTAGCTTGCAGTGCTTCTAATTTGTTGAAATGCCTTCTGCTTAGTTACCACATCATAGGTGTGAATATGTCACGCCATCCTGTTTTTCATACATATTCCATCCTCGCATCATGTGTTTGCCTTTCATCCGAGTAGTGTTCGTCAGTATCATGCATGAATGAGTTCTGAAGAGCGAATTTTATTCCTTTTTCTTATCGGTTTGACTTCACAATGCAAAATCATTACAGCTGAAGGAAATTAGTCCGGCAGTGGATGATGGTGGTCCTTCGGAGCAACTCAAACAGGGGGTCTCTACAGATTCTACTCCGCCATCCTCCCAACAAGATTCGCAAGACAACACAAGGCTGGACAGTCAACGTAGCTGTGTAGATGATGAGCACATCTCCCCTACTCCACCATCACAGGTGCTTGCTCTAACTTGGCACTATTATATGTGGTTGCATGTTGCGTATGATGTCTAGCTTGTATTGCTTCTAACTTTGTTGAATTGCATCTGCTTACTTTACACATAATGCCTGTGAATATGACACGTGTTCCTGTTTCTAGAACATACGTGTACATGATGAGCACATCTCCCCTACTCCACCATCACAGGTGCTTGCTCTAACTTGGAACTGTTATATGTGGTTGCGTTTTCCGTATGATGTCTAGTTTGTATTGCTTCTGATTATGTTGAATTGCATCTGCGTAGCTTACAACTTATACCTGCAACGATCACTTACCCATAAGACACATTTAACTTGGGACTGTGATGTAGGTTGCATCTTGCATTGTCTTCTAGCTTGTACTGCTTCTAATTTCTTGAAATGGCACTTACGACGAGACACTTTTTACCTGATAGAGTGATATTGGTTGCATGTTCATATGGTGCCTAGCTTTCATTTCTTCTAATTTTGTTGAAATGCCTTCCGCTTACTGTTTTTTCATACATATTCCATCCTCCTATCGTACGTGTGAATATGAAATGCTGTCTTTTTTGTATATATTCCATCCTCCTATCCTGCGCTTGCCTTACATCAAAGTAGTGTTCGTCTGTATCATGCATCAACCAGTTATGCAGAGCTAATTTTATTCATCTTCTTGTGGTTTTGACTTCATAAGGCAATATCAGAAAATAGGAAGGAAAAGAGTAAGTTAGGGGATGTTGGTGGTCCTCCGCACCGACGCAAACAGAGACTCTCTAGATTTGCCACTGCTACTGCTAATGAAGTTGAAGTCCCAAGTCTACATGATGAGTTCATCTCCCGTACTCCACCATCGCAGGTGCTTGCTCTAAGTTGACAGTGTGATAATTGGTTTCATGTTGCATATGTTGTCTAGCCTGTATTTCTTCTATTTTGATTAAATTGCACCTGCTGAGTTTATACGTTATACATGTGCATATGACATGGCTTTCTGTGTCTAGAATACACTGCATCTATCTATCATACCATGTTCTTACATCAAAGTACTGCTGTTGTGTATCCCGCATCAGTCACTCATGATTGGACGCTTTTAACATGGCAGTTTGATAGTGGTTGCATCTTGCATTGATTTCTATGTTGTACTGCTTCTAATTTTTCGAATTGCCACTTATGACAAGACACTTTTAACTTGGCAGAGTAATATTGGTTGCATCTTTCATATGGTGTCTAGCTTGCATTACTTCTATTTTCTTGAAAATCCTTCTGCTTCATTTACACATCGTAGCTGTGAATATGTCATGACGTCCTGTTTTTCTTACATATTCCATCCTCATACGGTTGTCTTACATCAAAGTATTGCTTGTATGTATCATGCATCAATGAGTTCTGAAGAGCGATTTTATTCTTTTGTGTTGTGGGTACGGCTTGACATGGCAAAGTCAAAAAAGAGCAAGGAAAATAATATAGTAGGGAGTGGTGTTACTCGTCGGGTGAAACGGAAAAGGATCTGCCGTCGAGATTCTGCTGGTACTTATAGTGCAGTAGAAGGTCCAAGTCCACCGGCTAAATCTACAAACACAGTATCACCTGCTCCACCAGCTGCAAGATCCACTTGAACTGTACCAGCATCGCAATGAGTTACTCGTTCATTTGCTCCGGAACTGGCCAGTTCCCAAGCTGCCTTCACACCTAACACTACTTCCAAAGCACTGCTAACACAACAGGACTTGGCAAGATCAGATGAACCTCATGAGCATCAACACCAAGACGGTACCTGACCGAGTCAAGTTGCAGTTGCATGCTCCTTTATATGTACTCTCACAGTTTGATGTACACTAACACTTTCCATATTCGTTGTTGAACTAGCACCACGGCGCAAGCGGAAACAGACATCAGGGATAATGCTTGACAGATTAACAAAATCTAAAGGAGGAAGAATGGAGATCCATTTTGAGGCAGGTTTAAAAAGGCCACGTGATGCTACAGAGTCAGCCAAGTTAGTATCAGAGGCAGCCGTTGCCGTTAGGTGTCATGCACGTATCCTCCCAACGTGGATCCAGTACAGGAATGAGAAAGACAATACCCAGTTTAACACCTTCCTTGACCATTTATCCGTAAGTAATGTTATTCATCGCAATTAGTAATATTGTCTTGCTCTGTCCCATACTTTCTAGCTTCCTCCTAATAAGACTCACATTCTTTTTTCAACAGATGAGGTTCAAGTTGGATCCGAAAGATGATGCAACTAAACAAGCATGCACTCATGTTTTTCAGTCTGCTCTGCGACAGTATCGGTACCACCTTAGAAAATCTCACTTTGAAGGCAAGGCTAACAATGAAATCGCCCAAACATCTCCAGTGGAATATATTACAGATGAAGACTGGACAGCCCTCGTTAAACACTGGTCTGATCCAAAGTATCAGGTAGGCTATATGTATTTGATCAGACCACATATTGAACTTGTATTTATGTATGTGCCTTACAAGTGTATCTTCTTCTAGGCTAACTGTTTGAAGAACAAAACCAACCGTTCTAAAGTGAAATTCCAACAGACAACAGGATCTCGTAGCTATATTGCACACTGCGAGGCTCTTGTAAATAGCTGCTACTTCCTTCTTTTTTCTGTGCCATATTATCGTATCTATATTGACTTGTTCCAAATACAGAGGAAAGCCCGTGCGGACCAAAAAGAACCTGAACCGAATGCAGTGCAAATCTTCAAGGATTGCCACACCAGCAAGATGAAGGGCATGAGCACACCAGTTCAAGCCGCTGTTGTAAGTCCTTACTCCTCCTGCCTTTGAACTGATTGGTACTGTGATGTGTTCATTTAACTACTTGGTTTGCAGCCAATGTCAGTTACTCTGTTCACTTTTATACACAGTTGTCTTAACGTATCATTTCACCTTACATGGTTTAAAAGAGATGAAGGATATTCTTTTGGTCTTGATCTGTAATCTAGTTGTTATGTTCACGTGCGCACACAATGATAAAATAGCATGTTTGTTTTATATCTGTTTGCCCATGATATGAATGATGTCATACTATGTTCATCCTACTTTAAACCATGTCTCTTTATCCTTAGATGTCAACGAATGTGAGGAAATAGACAATACAGTAGGCATGCTACATGGACATATGTTCCGAAAGTGATTTTATTATGTAGTTGGCACTACAATACATGCTAATGTATTACAGTAGTTCACCAAAATAAGTTATGTATAAACGTGTAACCTACTTTGTTTGTTTTTGTCTCATTAGTAACTTATCTGGTACACTAATCTACAAGTTCAAACTTTCAGGAAGCTATGGAACAAATGATTGAACAGCCACAACCACCTGAAGGTGACGAGGCTACCACAGGCACAATGTCACCTCTTGCTGCAGTGCGTCAGTATCTCTCCACTAACAGTGCAAAAAGCACCTTCCTGCGTAATTCTGGGTTGGTTGTCAAGGTAACCTCGTCCAAATCGCCTACTGAACAAAATCTTCCTGCTAGACAGAGTGATATATCTGTGCTCCAGACACAAGTCCAATCCCTAATGGACGTCGTTTCGGAAACAAGAATAGTGGTTGACAAATGTCGTCAAGATATGAATGGTTTTGAAACCAGACTATCAGACATTCGCTTCGTTGTTCAAGAGCAATGGCGGAAAAAGGTGAAGATCGTGCTGCTCCATCAGATTCTACAGCCTGAAACATTAGCACTCAGGTCAAATGATCTGTGCTTCTATACATCTGATGGTGCTTTTATCTGCAAGGACTGTAAACTTTATGCCAACAGGCCTTTTGTTGTATGGTTGGAATTTATTTTGTTGTGATACAACATTTATGATGCTGCCAAAGGCTGCAGTAATTACGACGCTATTTTTGTATAGTGTAGGTTTATCTTAGTAATGTATTCGGCCGAAAGCTTCGTAGGAGCCCAACATGCCAACATTCGTCGGGCCCAAATTTGCATGTAGCCCACTAAAAATATATGGGCATAAATCAGCATAAGCTTTCATATTTTTCTGGTAGGCATGTGCCCATAGTGGGCCTTTAACAGGCCTAAACATAATTTGGGCCCTCAGTAACAATAGGCCGTTTACAGGTGTAAATATCTCGAGCCCATAAAAAACATGGGCCTTTAATAGACCGAAAGTGAGATTGGGCCTGATTGTGCCAAATAACCCACTGGTCTTAGCAGGCCGAAATGGTGGCCCATTTACGATGCGGATCTTTGACAGGCCGAAATTCGGACGGGCCGTAAATGCGCCGACCTAATACACGGGCCTTTAACAGGCCGGAAGTTCGGTCGGGCTAGATTATCGTCATTTTTATATGGGCTTTAATGGGCCCGATGTGACGTTGGGCCACATATGGCCCATGGATTTCGTCCGACGTTAACAGGCCGAAAAATCACAACAGGCCGAAAGTGGCCCAAATCTATAGTGGGCCTCTAACAGGCCGAATGTCAGACATGGCCGAATATGACCCAAATCCTTCACGGTCGTTTATGGGCCGAAAGTTTCATGGCCTGTAAATGGGCCCAAATGAAGCAGGACCTTTAACAGGCCGAAATACACCGGGCCGTAATTCGGCCCAATACTTAGCGGACTGTTAACGGGCCAGAAGTGACCATGGGCCGCGATGATGACAAGTTTAGGACAGGCCGTTGACGGGCCGATTTGACACTAGCCGTACGGGCCTTAACTGAGAATGTTGGGCCTTTAGCTGGGCCGGCCCATTATGGTCTGCAAAATCTTGTGGGCCTTTAGCTGGGCTGACCCATTGTGGTCCGCTAAATCTTGTGGGCCTTTAGCTGGGCCGGCCCATTATGGTCTGCAAAATCTTGTGGGCCTTTAGCTGGGCCGGCCCATTATGGTCCGCTAAATCTTGTGGGCCTTTAGTTGGGCCGGCCCATTTAAACTTTATGGGCCACTTTTGGGCCCGTCCACGTGTCAACATATCATAGGCCCATCTCGACCGTTGGATGAGTGACACCTGTGCCAACGCGGAGCTGACGCGTGGTTCCGTCGGCCAATGAGAATTTTACACATGGAAAATCGGCATTGATCATGGCTGTTAGCGGGTTATCGGATCCAAAACCGGACCCGATAGCTTAACGACGCTTAACGACATCCCGTTACGGTGTATTCCACGTGTCGGTCACCCTTGACGAAAGCACTTCTATGACGCGCGATTTATCGTCATGGAAGTGGACACTTGCGTGATGATAATTTTGGTAATGTCATGGAACACTTCTACGACAGCACAGGTATGACTATCTTGATTCTGTCATAAAATCGTCGAGGATGTACATGCATGACAGAAAATGTGACCTACTGTGACAAACACGTATCATCATGGAAGTGTATTTTTTCCCAGTGAACAGCTCCCCCCCGCCCCATGGAGCTCGGTGCTGCATCCGCAACCGCACTTGCCCAGATCCGGCCCATGGGCCATGGTGAGGACCGCCTGCCTATCCCACGCCCTGTGCGCTGCACTATTATCTAGCGCTCACCCAGATTCAACCCAGTTCATGTGTTTTTCCTGCCCAGCGAATTTAACCAATTTCGAGGACATGCATAATTACATAAAATTGCCCATACTTTGCAATGCACATATCTAAATAACAGTGCATCGGAATTAAACAACTTATATATGTAAATTGATCAAAATTTTGTGTAGATTAATAATATCTAACTTTCATCCATGATAAAAATGTTTAAAATTTCTGTTTCCATTAATTTGCATAAATGACATGTTAAAACGGTTTATTTCATAACTAAATAACCATAGCTCCGAATTATATAAATTATATATGTAAATGGAGTAGGAAAGTGTGTAGATTAACTTGGTGCACTTACTTTGCATGTTTAACAACATTGAAATTGTGCTTTAGGCAGAACAATAGCAAATTCAAAATAATATATGGGGATTTTCCATAATTGTTGTTGTTTGTTTGCGGTTTCATGTAAATTGCCTAGATAGATAGATTACTTATGCTTCACCTCTTGTCATGTTAACCAACATTTAATCTTGTCATGTACCTAAACGTGAGTAAACTAAATAATTTGAACATGGAGTTTTGTCAATATGCAACGCGTTGCATATTAAGCTTTACTTAACGTGTAGTATTTGGTTGTTGCACTTTGCCATGCCATGTCTCATTAAACCGGACATTTATCATACTTGATTATGCAGTATGCCATGGTTATGCTTATGTGTTTACCATGTTGTTTGCTTCTTTTCGGTTGTGCTTCTCTTGATAGTTTCGGTAACATTGAGATTATGAGGATTCGTTCAACTATGATGGTTCGTCTACTTCATGGATGCAGTCTTCTTCCTAGCGGGATTTCAGGCAAGATGGCCATTACCTTGGATATCACTACTATCTTTGCTTGCTAGTTGTCTCAATGCTGTCTCTATGTCTCGATGGCTATCACTTGTTTGTCGGCATCCTAAACTGCCATGATACTACCTCTAACCTTCCACCATCCCAGCAAAACATTGTTTGGCTATGTTACCGCTTTCCTCAGCCCTCTTATATCGTTGCTAGTTGCAGGTGTAGTCAAGTTGTTCCATTTTGGGACGTGGATATCATGGGATATCACAATATATCTTTTTTAATTAATGCATCTATATACTTGGTTGTTGATACGTCCATTTTGCGTCATGTTTTCCTACTATTATTTATAATGTTTTTATGCATCATAATGCTTTGTGGGGTAATTATAATGCCTTTTCTCTCATAATATGCAAGGTTTACAGAAGGAGGGAGAGTACCGACAGGTGGAATTCTGGACATGAAAAAGCTATGCCAGAGACACCTATTCTCCACATCTCCAAATGAGCTGAAAATTTACAGAGAGTTATTTTGTAATATATAAAAAATACATGAGCAAATAACTACCGGAGGGGGGCCACCTGGTGACCACAAGACTCCAGGGCGCACAAGACACCAGGGCACGCCCTGGTGGGTTGTGGCCAGCCCAGCCCACCTTCGGTGCCCATCTTCTGGTATATAAGTCATTTTGACCTAAAAAAATAAAGAGAGGACTTCGGGATGGAGCGCCGCCGTCTCGAAGCAGAACTTGGGCAGGAGCACTTCTGCCCTTCGGCGGAGCGATTCCTCCAGGGAAACTTCCCTCCTAAAGGGGAAAATTGAAGCCATTGTCATCACTAACAACCCTCTCATCTTTGGGAGGCCAATCTCCATCAACATCTTCAACAACACCATCTCCTCTTATACCCTAGTTCATCTCTTGTGTTCAATCTTTGTACCGGAACCTCAGATTGGTACATGTGGGTGACTAGTAGTGGTTGATTACATCTTGGTAGTTGATTACTATAAGGCTTATTTGGTGGAAGATTATAAGTTCAAATCCATTATACTATTTAATACCCCTATGATCTTGAGCATGAATATCATTTGTGAGTAGTTACTTTTGTTCTTGAGGTCAAGGTAGAAGTCATGTTCAACTAATCATGTGAATTTGATATGTGTTTGATATTTTGATGATATGTATGTTGTGATTCCCTTAGTGGTGTCATGTGAGCGTCGACTACAAGGCACTTCACCATCTTTGGGCCTAAGGGAATGCATTGTGGAGTAGTTATTAGATGATGAGTTGCTAGAGTGACAGAAGCTTAGACCCTAGTTTATGTGCTATTTCGTAAGGGACCGATTTGGATCCAAATGTTAATGCTATGGTTAGATTTTATCTTATACTTTTCTCGTAGTTGCGGATGCTTGCGAGGGGGTTAAATCCACAAGTGGGAGGTTGTTCAAGTAAGAACATCACCCAAGCACCGGTCCACCCACATATCAAAATTATCAAAGTAGCAAACGCGAATCAAACCAAACATGATGAACAGTGATTAGATGAAATTCCCGTGTGCCCTCAAGAACGTTATGCTTATTATAAGAGACCGTTTTGGCCTGTCCTTTTCCATAAAAGGATTGGGCTACCCTGCTGCACTTTATTACCATTACCACTACTTGTTCGTTACAAATTATCTTGCTATCAAACTACCCATTACCGACTATTTCAGTGCTTGCAGAAAATAACTTGCTGAAAACCACTTATCATTTCCTTCTGCTCCTCGTTGGGTTCGACACTCTTACTTATTGAAAGGACTACGATTGATCCCCTATACTTGTGGGTCATCAAGACTCTTTTCTGGCTCCGTTGCCGGGGAGTGAAGCGCTCTTGGTAAGTGGAAATCGGTAAGGAAATATTTATACTACGTGCTGAAATTTATTGTCACTTGCTACTATGGAAGATAATCCTTCGAGGGATTTGTTCGAGGTATCTTCACCTCGACCAGAAACACAAAGATTTGCCTCTCAAGATAATGTACCTACTGAAAATATTGGTTATGAAATTCCTTAGGGTATGATAGAACAACTACTAGCTAATCCTTATGCAGGAGATGGAATAGAACATCCTGATATGCATCTGATACATGTGGATGAAATTTGTGGATTATTTAAGCTTGCAGGTTTACCCGGAGATGAAGTTGAGAAGAAGGTTTTCCCTTTATCTTTGAAGGGGAAAAACATTGACATGGTATATGCTATGCAATGATATTGGATCTTGGATCTGGAATCGATTGAAATTGGAATTTCACCAAAAAAAATTATCCTATGCATCTAGTTCATCATGATCAGAATTATATATATATATAATTTTTGGCCTTGTGAAGGAAAAAGTATCGCTCTAGCTTGGGAAAGGCTTAAGTCAATGTTATATTCATTCCCCAATCATGAGCTCTAGAAAGAAATTATTATTTCAGAATTTTTATGCTCAGCTTTCTCGTGATGATCAATCCATGCTTGATACTTCTTGCAGACTATTGAATTCAAGTGGGATCTTTTAGAAAGAATTAAATGCAAATCAGAAGATTGGGAACTCGACGAAGGTAAAGAGTTAGGTATATTAAGCTTGTGTTTGATTGTGTTAATCTTTTATGAATACCGATGATTTTCACAAGTTTAGCACTAAATATGGACTTGAATCTAAGATAGTAGCCTCTTTTTGTGAAGCATTTGCTACTCATGTTGATCTCCCTAAGGAGAAGTGGTTTAAATATCATCCCCCTATTAAAGAATAAATTAAAGAACCGGTAAAATCTAGGGATGAAACTATTATTTACAAGGTTGATCCAGTTGTGCCTACTGCTTATATGAAAAACCCACCTTTCCTTGTTAGGATAAAGGAACATGCTAAGGTATCAACTGTGGTTCGCAAAAGTAATATTAAAGCACATAAACCCTCTGAACAAATTAAAGTGGAACCTAGTGTTTCTATGGTTAAAGATCTCTTGGTAGAAAATATTGATGGGCATGTTATTTATTTCTGTGATGAAGCTGCTAGAATTGCCTAACCTGATGAAAATGATAATCATAGGCCCAATGCCGGCATGCCTGTTGTCTTAGCTAAAATAGGAGATCATTGTTATCATGGTTTATGTGACTTAGGTGCTATTTTGAGTGATATTCCTTTTAGCTTATATCAAGAAGTTATGAATGGCGTGGCACCCGCTGAAATGGAAGACATAGATGTTACTCTTGAACTTCCTAATAGAGACACCATCACATCACTTGGGATTGTTAGAAAAATAAAATACCCTACTGATTTTCTAGTTCTTGGTTCCCCACAAGATGACTTTGTCGCATTATCTTTGGTAGACCTTTCTTGAACACTATCAATGCTATGATAGATTGCCATAAAGAAACATTAAGTGTTAGCTTTGGTGATGAGTCTCATGAGTTTAATTTCTCTAAGTTTAGTAGACAACCTCATAGGAATAATTACCTAGTAAGGACGGAATAATTGGACTTGCTTCTATTGCTATGCCTCCTACCGATCCACTAGAACAATATTTGCTAGTCCATGAAAATGATACACACTGGCGTGAAAGAAAAGAAATAGATAAAATTTACTTTGAACAACAACCTCTGCTTAAACACAATTTGCCTATTGAAACTCTAGGAGGTCCTCCTCCACTTAAAGGTGATCCTATGTTTTAATTAAAACAATTGCCAGACACTTTGAAGTATGCTTATCTTGACGAGAAAAAGATATATCCTGTTATTATTAGCGTTAACCTTTCAGAACATGAAGAAGAAAGATTATTAAAAATTCTGAAGAAGCACCGAGCTGCTAATGGATATACTCTTGACGAACTTAAGGGCATTGATACGTCTCCACGTATCTATAATTTTTGGTTGTTCCATGATGTTATATTATCGTTCTTGGATGTCTAACAATCATTTTATAGCAACTTTATATCATTTTTGGGACTAACCTATTGACATAGTGCCTAGTGCTAGTTGCTGTTTTTTGCTTGTTTTTTACTTCGTAGAAAATCAATATCAAACGGAGTCCAAACGCAGTGAATTTTTTTGGAGAATTTTTCTGGACCAGAAGACACCTCTTGGGCCAAAGAAGTACCAGAGGGGGGCTCCGAGGGGAGCACAACCAACCAGGGTGCACCTAGGGGCCCAGGCGCACCCAGGTGGGTTATGCCCACCTTGGCCCACACCGCCTCTTCGCCCTATAAATCCCCAAATATTCCAAAACCCTAGGGGATTCGATGAAACACAATTCCAGTCACCGCAAGTTCCAGAACCATGAGATCCAATCTAAACACCATCACAGAGGGGTTCATCAACCTCATTGGTGCCTCTCCGATGATGCGTGAGTAGTTCATCATAGACCTACGGGTCCGTAGGCAGTAGATAGATGGCTTCCTCTCTCTCTCTCTCTCTCTCTCTCTCTTGATTTTCAATACAATGGTCTCCTGGAGATCTATTTGATGTAACTCTTTTTGCGGTGTGTTTGTTGGGATCCGATGAACTTTGAGTTTATGATCAGATGTTTTATCCATGAATATTATTTGAGTCTTCTTAGATCTCTTATATGCATGATTATCTATAGCCTTGTATTTCTTCTTTGAATCTTTTGTTTAGTTAGGCCAACTAGATCAATTTTTCTTGCCATGGGAAGAGGTGCTTTGTGATGGGTTCGATCGGGCGGTGTTGTTTCCCAGTGACAAAAGGGGCAACAAGACACACATGTATCGTTGCTATTAAGGATAACAAGATGGGGGATATTCCTACATTAATAGATCTCGTCTACATCATGTCATCATTCTTAATGCATTACTCTGTTTCTCCATGAACTTAATACACTAGATGCATGCTAGATAGCGGTCGATGTGTGGAGTAATAGTAGTAGATGCATGCAAGAGTCGGTCTACTAATCTTAGATGTGATGCCTATATATTGATCATTGCCTTGGATATCATCATAAATATTCGATTTTCTAGCAATTGCCCAACAGTAATTTGTTTACCCACCATTTCTTAAGAGAAGCCACTAGTGAAATCTACGGTCCCGGGGTCTATTCTTTATCATATTTGCTTTCCGATCTATTATTTGCCACTTTTATTTTTAGATCTATTATTCCAAGAATCCAAAAATACCTTGTTGTACTTTCTATTTGTATCTTTTATTTCGTGTTTTATCGAGATATATTTATCCAATCTATCACAATTTTATCCCGTCAACTTTCTAGCGCCATTAACCAAAGAAGGGATTGACAACCCCTTATACGCGTCGGGTTGCAAGTATTTGTTATTTGTGTGTAGGTACCGTTTACATAGTGTTGTTTGGTTCTCCTACTAATTTGATACCTTGCTTTCATAACTGAGGAAAATACCTACCGTAGTTGTGCTACATCATCCCTTCCTCTTCGGGGAAATATTGACGTAGTTCAAGCGACATCAAAAGGAATTTCTTGTGCCGTTGCCGGAGAGACATCATCAACATCTATCAGGTTCCTAATCAGAAAATCTCATCTCCTTGCAATTTACATCGTTTGCCATTTTCCTCTCGTTTTCATTTCTACCAGTTCACAAAAATTTTCCTTCTTATTCGCCTTCTTTTGTTTTGCCTTTTTCTTTCTTTCTTGTTTGATCTTTTGTTTGCTTGTGTTGCCATGTACCTTCTATATGCTTGCAACTTCGCTTGCTAAAAATCTATTGATATGGATCCCCATCCACTTGCTAATCTTTTTAAAACATCCAATCACGATGAACCAATTGCTAGTGAGTTGAGTGCACTATATTATCTTTATGTAGTTTTGCTTGAGATTAGTGAATTTGAAAATTGTGATGAAGAAATTTATGAAGTGGTATATGATAGCTCCTTGAATGGAAAGCATGGTTGCAATGATTTTACTATAAATTCTATTAATGTCAATTGTACTAATAATATGCAAAACCCCAAGCTTGGGGATGCTACTTTTGCTATATGCATTACTTATTGCAAGGATCATGATTGGGGTGATTCTTCTTATGATCTTGAAAATTTATTTAAGCCTCATGATGAATATGATATTGATAATAATGTTTGCAATAATATTAAAACTGGCTTTAGGAGAGCATCAACATTAAGTAAAAATAATCCCACATATTTGGGGAGTGTTCAATCTTATGATTTTTTTATATAAGTGGGTTCGGAGAGGACATGACTTTAGTTGATGTTAATCTCACTACCTGGGAAGATTATAAGACTTTTATGCATGTGGATCATGAAAATAATTTTTTTATATGATTGCTATATTGTTTAATTTGAATATGATCTTACATGTAATTATTATGAGAGAGGAAAATATGGTTGTAGAAATTTTCAGGTTACTAAATTACCTCTCATTATGTTCAATGTTTTATTACCCTCCTTTGCATATGCTAGATATTTCTTGTCTTGATAATTTGTTTGCTTATAAAATTCCTATACATAGGAAGTATGTTAGACTTAAATGTGTTTGGCACATGTTTCACGATGCTCTCTCTTTGTGTTTCAATTCTTATCTTTCGTATGAGCATCGTTGAAATTTTATGCCTAGCTAGGGGCATAAAACGATAGTGCTTGTTGGGAGGCCACAATGAATAAAATTTATTTTTGCCTTCTTCTTTCTGCTTTTGAGTGGTTACACAATTATGCTACTGTTATGATTGTGTTTTTATGTTTTATTTAGTTTTTGTGCCAAGTAAAGCCTTTGGGATTATGTTTGGTGATAGTTGATTTGATCTCGTTGGAAAATGGAAATTCTTGCGTCCAGTAATATAATTTTCAGAAATCAAATAAGCGACAAACAATTCTTAATTTTTTACACAAGATTAGCATACAAATTTCTAGTCGATATAACGCACTTTCAAGACATCATCAACATCTACCTGGTTCCTAATCAAAAATCTCATCTCCTTGCAATTTACATTATTTGCCATTTGCCTCTCGTTTTCCTCTCCCCCACTTCACAAAAATTTTCCGTTTTATTCGCCCTCTTTTCCCCGTTCGCCGTTTTTCTCGCCAGATCTGTTTTTTAGGTGGTTTACCCTTATGTCTTACTTGGTTTGTTTGCTTGTTTGTTTGGCATCTTTGTATGTTTATTGAAAACTAGAAAACAAAAAGTTTATGTATCCTCATCCACTTGCTAATCTTTTAAAAAGATCCAATTATGATGAACCAACTGCTAGTGATTTGAGTGCACTAGATTATCTTTATGAAGTTTGCTTGAGATTCATGAATATGAAAATTATGATGAAGTGTTAAAAGAAGATATTTATAAAGTGATTAATGATAGCTCCTTGAATGAAAGCATAATTGCAATGATGTTATTATAAATTCTAGTAATGTCAATTGTGCTAATAATATGCAAAACCCCAAGCTTGGGGATGCTAATTTTTCTATGTCTACTACTTGTTGCAATGATCATGATTGGGGTGATTCTTCTTATGATCTTGAAAAGTTATTTATTCCTCATGATGAATATGATTTTGATAATAGCGTTTGCAATAATATTTAAAGTGGGTTTGGAAGAGTGTCAAATTTAAGTAATAATGATCCCACTACTTTGGAGAGTGATCAATCTTATGAATTTTTTAATAAAAGTGGGGTTGGAGAGGTCATGACTTTATTCAATAATCCCACTATTTTGGAAGAGTGTCAACTTTGCATGCATGTGGATCATATAGAGAATATGTTATGTGATAGCTACATTGTTGAATTTGAATATGATCCCACATGTAATTATTATGAGAGAGGAAAATATGGTTGTAGAAATTTTCATGTTACAAAATTACCTCTCTTCAAGTTGAGATTGTTATTGCTTCTTCCTGCTTCCTTGCATATGCTAGATGTTTCTTGTCTAGATAATTTGGTTGTCTACAAAATGCCTATGCATAGGAAGTATGATAGACTTAAATGTGTTTGTCACATGTTTTATGATGCTCTCCTTGTGCTTCAATTCTTGTCTTTCATGTGAGCATCATTGAAATCTCAAGCCTATCTTAATGGCTATAAACACTACTGGAATCTAGTTGTTTGCTGTCTGCCAGTTCTTTGCCATCAGCTGGCTGACGACAAAGAAGGTCTTTGTCGTCCGTTTACATAAAACGGACGACAAAGAACTGGCTAATGGCAAAGAAGGTCTTTGCCATCAGCCAGTTTTTTGCCGTCAGCTGGCGGACGACAAAGAGGGAGGTGGGCCCCACTAATGAGCAGCTAAAAAAACTAACGACCAACTCTTTGCCATCCGCTAGCGGACGACAAAGAGAAAAAGAGCGGACGACAAAGGGGGCGGACGGCAAAGGGATTAACCTAACTAACGGCTGCCCCCATGTCACACCCAATATGCGACCCTATCCAAAAGGAACTCGAAGGTCCCACCAAGGATAGACCCGCATATTGAAACGCTTATGCAAGGTGGATATCATTACATCAACATTACATAATAGATGGGGATACATACAAGAGGCATACAATGCCACATGAATACAACCTATCAATACATAAGAGCAACATCCGACTACGGATGAACACAAACAGAAACTCAAACGACATCCACCCTGCTAGCCCAGGCTGCCGACCTGGAACCTATCCCCTGATCAAAGAAGAAGCAGAAGAAGAACTCCGAAACAAGCAAACATCGCTCTCGCGTCATGATCATCGCATAACCTGTACCTGCAACTGTTGTTGTAGTAATCTATGAGCCACGAGGACTCAGCAATCCCATTACCATGGGTATCAAGACTATCAAAGCTTAAAGGGAAAGGAAGGGGTAAAGTGGTGAGGCTGCAGCAGCGACTAAGCGGGATATGGTGGCTAACATACGCAAATAAGAGCGAGAAGAGAGCAAATGGAATGGTCGTGAAACTAGCAATGATCAAGAAGTGATCCTGAACTCCTACTTATGTCACACATAACCCAAAACCGTGTTCACTTCCCGGACTCCGCCGAAAAGAGACCATCACGGCTACACACGCGGTTGATGCATTTTAATTCGTATCTGGTGTCAAGTTATCTACAACCGGACATTAACAAATTCCCATCTGCCTATAACCACAGGCACGGCTTTCGAAAGTTTATACCCTGTAGGGGTGTCCCAACTTAGCCCATGATAAGCTCTCGCGATCAACGAAGGATATACCTTCTCCCAGGAAGACCCATCGGACTTGGAAACCCAGTTTACAAGACATTCCGACAATGGTAAAACAAGACCAACAAAGCCCCCCGATGCGCCGACAATCCCGATAGGAGCTGCACATATCTCGTTCTCAGGGCAACACTGGATAAGTCAAGCTACGAGTAAAACCAGCCCTCGAGTTGCCCCGAGGTGGCCCCGCAGGTTGCTCGGTTCGGACCAACACTTAGACAAGCACTGGCCCGGGGGGGGGGGGCTAAATAAAGATGACCCTCGAGAGAGCGACTCCCAAGGGAAAAGTAGGTGGTGGTGAGGCAAATGGTAAAACCAATGTTGGGCCTTGCTGGAGGAGTTTTATTCAAAGCGAACTGTCAAGGGGGTCCCATAAATCACCCAACTGCGTAAGGAACGCAAAATCCGAGAACATAACACCGGTATGACGGAAACTAGGGGCGGCAAGAGTGGAACAAAACACCAGGCATAAGACCGAGCCTTCCACCCTTTACCAAGTATATAGATGCATTAATAATAATATAAGAGATATTGTGATATCCCAACCAAAATCCTATCCACCATGGAGCAATCTTCAACTTCACCTGCAACTAGCAACCCTATAAGAGGGCTGAGCAAAGCGGTAACATAGCCAATCAATGGTTTGCTAGGAAGGGTGTCAACGGCTAGAGGTTCATGGCAATATGGGAGGCTTGATAAACAGGTGATAGGTAGCGCAGCAAAGCGATAGAACGAAACTACTAGCATAACAATGATAGTAGTGAGATCCAGGGTAGCGGTCATCTTGCCTGAAAACCCGCAAAGAAGAAGAACGAGTCCATGAACAAGACGAACGGATCAAGCCACGAAGACGAACCAAGCGTAGACGAACGAATCCTCATGATCGCAACGATACGGGAACTATCGAGAAGAAGCACACAACACGGTAAACACACCACACATATACAAGACATGATGCACAACAAGCATGATGCATTACAAAGCTACATGAAGCTACTCATGGCAAGAGATGATGCAAACAAGAGCAACACATCAAGGCAAGTTTAAATGAGGCCGGGAACAACATATAACAATTCCGGTAAGTCCTCATATGCAACTTCCGAAATTGGTCGAGATGTGAATAAACCTTATGTTCAAGTTGTTAAACATCAAGTTAAAATGCACCAAGATGATCTACACGAGATTCTAGTCAAGTTACATATAAAGTTCATTTAGTTCGGAGCTACGGCCTAGAAGATATGAGCAAAACAAGTTAAACATGGCATTGATGCAAAATGCATTCAAACATCAAGCAAACACACTAAAACAAGGATGCAACATGATAATATGAAGCTATATGCAAATCTAAGCAAGTTTCATATAGAGCACACTCAAAACGGAGCAACGGTTCAACACATACACTCTATACAAGTTATAGCAACAATCTGTCCAAAACAGCAACCAGGCATATTGCAAGCATCAAGACAATATACTACAATACCACAATATGAAAACAAAAGGCATGGACATGATGTACAGGTAAATCATAACATAACATGAACACTGAGCTATCTCTAGAAATCACTAGAGCATGCTCCAAAACACATGGCAAGAATGCAAATAATATCAGTTTCAGACTTTGCAGAAAATAACATCAGGTTGCAATGTTTAGAGTTATCAAACAACATGTTACAGGAACTTATCTTGGCAAACAAAGGCATGGCATGATACTACTAATTGCATAGAACAACAGTCCCTTACTGACCATGAGCCAAAAAGGATCAGAAGATATGATGGCACCCATGTAAACATAGTAAGTTATATGACAGATTCATACATGGTAGGAACAGAATTATGAAGGCATGTTGGTGAGCTTGTACCACTCACCACAGAGCAATACATGGCATAGCAAGGCAACCAACATTAAGAATACATGTTTATGAGGCTAAGCATGGCAATAGCAAGTTCATAGGGTACATGTAACACTAGCAACCATCATGGAAACAACTGAACTTAATGTTAACATGCTGACAGCAACATTATATAGCAACTTTGGAGCAAGATTACAATAAGGTACAGCAAGCTATAAATGCAACCAGGGGCATGTATGTATAGAAAATTACATGTAGAACAAAACACCCTTAGTGAACATCTCCAGATTATGCATAGAATGACTTGTAGCAGCAGGTTTACATAGCATCACGAAATAACAGATTCAGCCTAGCAAAACAGTAACAGCAAGTACCCTACTTCATGAGCTAGATTCACTCACCACAAGTCATTGCACGACAAGATAAGCATAGCATCAGCAAGAAGACATGTTTATGAAACAAACCAAGGCAAGAACAAGTTCATAGCATGCCAGGATCAACTACAACAACCTTGGCAAAATTAAATAATATGTAAACAATCTGCCAGGAAACATTTTTTAGCAAAAGTAGAGCACGAAAATGACATGCTAGACTACTCCATAATTGCAACCAGGGGCATGGATGGATAGAGCATAACCATATGTTCAAAACATCCTTACTGAAGTATCTCAAAATATGCATGGATCTCTCTGTAGAAACATGTTTACATGGCATCAAAATAACAGCAGAACAGGGACTAAAATCAGCAACATCACGAAGCCTAGTTTGCATGCTTGTTCTAGTCACCACATTGATCACAAAAATACATGGCATACACTCCTTTAAAGATGGCATGACATAGTTCAAAGCACATGTAGACATCAACCTCATAGGATGCACACATCAAACATGGCAAAAATGACAAATGAGCATGTTCTGTTAACAGACAACAGACAACATCATATAGCACTCTTGCAACAAAGATTCAGGCATCAAGATGAGCCCAAATGAACATGATGCAATAGAATGAAATTAAGTACTCGTTGAGACGAACAATTTGACATATTACACGCACAAAACGGAGCAGTATGCAGCAAGTTATGATGCGATGAACATGGAATGATAATGTCAAAATATTTCGGGACTTGGTCAAATTACGGGGAAGGGGAAAGTCAACCTTCGGATCTGGACGGTTGCGGAGATCGAGGATGGCCTGAGTTGCGGGCTGCGGAGGCCGGAGAAGAGGAGGAGGGTGCTGGAGAGGGTCGGGGAGGACGGGCCCCTGCCGGATCTGACCGGATCCGGCACGGAGGTGGCCGATGGTGGCGGACGGCGGCCGGGGCGGCGACCAACGGGCGCGGGAACGGACGACGGC
>NC_057801.1:311461470-311468618 GCF_018294505.1 Triticum aestivum
GGCGCGAGGTGGGAGGCGCAGTCGCCGACGTGGCGGCGGCGGTGATGAGGTGGCGGGCCGCGATTGGCCGGGGTGAGGTGGAGGCTGGCGGGTGGACGCATCCGGCGCGGAGGCGGACATGTCCGACGGCGGGGAGGAGTTTGGCTAGGGTTTGGACTGCGGGAATTTCGGGGGAGGGGAACTAATATATAGGTAGAGGGAGCTAGGAGAATCCAAATGAGGCACAGTTTTCGACCACGCGATCGTGATCGAACGACCGAGAGCATGGATGGGGTTTGGATGGATTTTGGGCCACTTTGGAGGGGGTGTTGGGCTGCAAAGAGAAAGGGGGGTTTCGGGCTTCGCAGTTAACCGTTGGAGTATCAAACGGACTCCAAATGGCACGAAACTTGACAGGCGGTCTACCGGTGCTATACCAAGGCCACTTGGCAAGCCTCGAGCCATTCCAAGAATGTTTAACACCCACTCACAACAGGAGACAAAAGGGGAACACCGGAGGGCATAGGAGTGCCGGATTGCGAAACGGACAACGGGGAAAATGCTCGGATGCATGAGACGAACACGTATGAAAAATGAGATGCACATGATGACATGATAAAATGCAACACACAAGCAAATGACATGGCACTGACGGCGAATAACTGGCAGACACCTAGCGCATCGAATCCGGAGCGTTACAACACTCCTCCACTAACAAGAGATCTCGTCCCGAGATCTTAGGACCGAGACGGAAGGGAAAAAGGGATGAGGTGAAACAAGAACTGAAGAGAAGAAGCAAGGAATCGAGAGCAGTTGAGAAGAAGAGAGGAACTAGGAGAATCGAAAGCTCACGAAATCAGATAGACTATGAAACCACTCCGGTTAGAACGAAATAAGAAACGAATAGGACTGAAATGATTTAGGCAAAATCCGACTGAACATGGAAAGAATAGAACATGAACTTCACAAGATGGGATGGCACTTGACGACATAAGCGACGCAATGCCTCCGGAAGAATTGAAAGAATGGAATGAAAAGAACTTAGAAGGAAGGATTGAACGGAGTTGTTGAAAAAATCGACAACGAAAGAATAAGCTTGTTGTGGTCTTATAAGTAACATCTCAAGATCATAAGGTGATAACCGACCACAAACAGAAATGATTGGATAGCTGAGAGGAACGAAGAAATGCAAAACTCCACTTCAAAAGAATACGGAGAATTAATTGAACTTCGAGATGCGAGAAGAAAAGATACTTGAACTCCACCAACAAAAACTTGATGAACTCTTGAAGAATGAATTAAATCATGAAGAACCACCATGAAGAACTCCGGTAACAAAAGGATGAAGAGATAGAATGAGGGATGAAAGAATAAGATGAGCCTTGCGATGATTTAGATGGAGGTTCCGACAAAATAGTCGAGGAAAATTTGAACTCCGGAAAAGAAAAGATGAAAACACTTGGAACTAGAATTTATTCATCAAGAACAAACTCCGAAGAAAAGGAATTACTCACTTGGATGAAATAAGAATAAGATTTATTGTATGCTTATCCTTCGTCAAATTAAATTGATGACAAGCAATGGATTTGGCATACTACTTATTCTTCTTGAAAAGGATTAAGGGGAAATATGGCGCAAAACTTGAGAAAGTCTTCATGAACCACCGGTAGGATTGAAAGAAAGAATGGATTGAAATGATAATCAAAGAAAAAGAATCTTGAACGAACCACCGTAAGAATTGAAAATGAACGAAGAAAAGAGAAAGAATCGCCGGGAAGAATTAGAAAAACAAATATGATAGAGGGGATTTAGATGCAAAAGAACAAAGAGATCATGAGCTGATCAACGAATACTTGACAGATGCACCGGGATAATTGGAGAATGATGACTGGAATGATGGCCTCCAATGAAAAGGAACGGGAGAACAACTTCTGACATACTCTAGATGGTTAAGAAAAGAATATCTGATAATTGGAATAAATTGCGAGGATAACATGAAGCTAGAACCACGAATCTTCGAAGAACGGACAAGATTTAGAGGAAAGACTCTTCTTCGGTCTTCAAATGACGACGGAAAACACCACAAAAAATTACTGAGATACTCTGGGAGAATGAAAAACCGAAAAGGTTTAGCCAACAATGAAAAGAATTTGAACGCGATCTTGGAGAAGGCATGTGACTGATGAAATTCATTCTTACGTCACACTTTGGAAAGAATTGGGAACAATTCCGGGGAATTAGAAGAGTCAGGTAAGATCCTGGAAAAAGACCTATGGGTTAGGGCCCACTGAAGAGATAACACCGTCGGAAAGGATTGTTGAAGAGATAGATGATGCACCGGAACAATTGAAATATTTGAATGAGGTGACAACCTCAAATTAATTGGAACACAGACGAATCTCCTGAGATGTCTTGCGAACTCTAGAATGATTGAATGGCGAGAGGCAAATGAGCAAGGAGAATACTTGATCCAAGGAAAAGAATGTGATTAACCCGAAAAACTTAAATAGAGTGCACTGGAGAAGAAAAGAGATGATGAATGTCAAACGAGACGAGAATTCACCGGTTGAGATAATTTACGAAAGACTGAAGAGGTTCCCACGAATGAGATAGATGGTCGAGAGAGAGTCAGACTCCGGGATGAAAAGGGTGGGAGGGCGGGAAAACAAAAGCAACTTGAAAGGAGAAACGACGAATATCTTGAAGAGAAAAACACCGGTTGAAATCATTGAGGAAAGAAAGCAAAGACTTCGCACGAGTAGGATGGATTCTCGATTACGGACTCCGGTTCCGAGAAGAAGAAGGGTGGGCGGGTGGGAAAAGAAGACAACTGCGGGTAGAGAAACAACTTCGTTGAGAGCGGACTGTGGATTGAACTTCGCAAAGACGAAGAGGCTCGAGTCAACTTGACGAGAAATGCACCGGATCAAAAGAGCTGAGAACCCACGAACGAAAAACCAACTGCGTGAACCTAAAGAAAAATTTGAAGGGGAAGAAGAGTAATCCAAAACACCTACGTGAAGATTCCTTACCAGAGCGACGAAGGGGCCGAGGAGTAAAAGAATTCCTACTCTCCGATATAACTAGACTCCGAAATCAGTTTTCTTCTAGACTCAACAACGACCAAGCTACACGATCAATCAAGGGGGCTCCTAGGGTCGGTCGAGGCTCTGATACCAACTTGTCACGCCCAATATGCGACCCTATCCAAAAGGAACTCGAAGGTCCCACCAAGGATAGACCCGCATATTGAAACGCTTTTGCAAGGTGGATATCATTACATCAACATTACATAGTAGATGGGGATACATACAAGAGGCATACAATGCCACATGAATACAACCTCACAATACATAAGAGCAACATCCGACTACAGATGAACACAAACAGAAACTCAAACGACATCCATCCTGCTAGCCCAGGCTGCCGACCTGGAACCTATCCCCTGATCAAAGTAGAAGCAGAAGAAGAACTCTAAAACAAGCAAACATCGCTCTCGCATCATGATCATTGCATAACCTGTACCTGCAACTGTTGTTGTAGTAATCTATGAGCCACGAGGACTCAGCAATCCCATTACCATGGGTATCAAGACTAGCAAAGCTTAAAGGGAAAGGAAGGGGTAAAGTGGTGAGGCTGCAGCAGCGACTAAGCGGGATATGGTGGCTAACATACACAAATAAGAGCGAGAAGAGAGCAGATGGAACGGTCGTGAAGCTAGCAATGATCAAGAAGTGATCCTGAACTCCTACTTACGTCACACATAACCCAAAACCGTGTTCACTTCCCGGACTCCGCCGAAAAGAGACCATCACGGCTACACACACGGTTGATGCATTTTAATTCGTATCTGGTGTCAAGTTATCTACAACCGGACATTAACAAATTCCCATCTGCCTATAACCGCAGGCACGGCTTTCGAAAGTTTATACCCTGCAGGGGTGTCCCAACTTAGCCCATGATAAGCTCTCGCGATCAACGAAGGATATACCTTCTCCCAGGAAGACCCGATCAGACTCGGAATCCCGGTTTACAAGACATTTCGACAATGGTAAAACAAGACCAGGAAAGCCGCCCGATGCGCCGACAATCCCGATAGGAGCTGCACATATCTCGTTCTCAGGGCAACACTGGATAAGTCAAGCTACGAGTAAAACCAGCCCTCGAGTTGCCCCGAGGTGGCCCCGCAGGTTTCTCGGTTCGGACCAACACTTAGACAAGCACTGGCCCGAGGGGGGGGGCTAAATAAAGATGACCCTCGAGAGAGCGACTCCCAAGGGAAAAGTAGGTGGTGCTGAGGCAAATGGTAAAACCAATGTTGGGCCTTGCTGGAGGAGTTTTATTCAAAGCGAACTGTCAAGGGGGTCCCATAAATCACCCAACCGCGTAAGGAACGAAAAATCCGGGAACATAACACCGGTATGATGGACACTAGGGGCGGCAAGAGTGGAACAAAACACCAGGCATTAGGCCGATCCTTCCACCCTTTACCAAGTATATAGATGCATTAATAATAATATAAGAGATATTGTGATATCCCAACCAAAATCCTATCCACCATGGAGAAATCTTCAACTTAACCTGCAACTAGCAACGCTATAAGAGGGCTGAGCAAAGCGGTAACATAGCCAAGCAATGGTTTGCTAGGAAGGGTGTCAACGGTAAGAGGTTCATGGCAATATGGGAGGCTTGATAAATAGGTGATAGGTAGCGCAACAAAGCGATAGAACAAAACAACTAGCATAGCAATGATAGTAGTGAGATCCAGGGTAGCGGTCATCTTGCCTGAAATCCCGCAAGGAAGAAGAACGAGTCCATGAAAAAGACGAACGGATGAAGCCACGAAGACGAACCAAGCGTAGACGAACGAATCCTCACGATCGCAACGATACGGGAATTATCGAGAAGAAGCACACAACACGGTAAACACACCACACATATACAAGACATGATGCACAACAAGGATGATGCATGACAAAGCTACATGAAGCTACTCATGGCAAGAGATGATGCAAACAAGAGCAACACATCAAGGCAAGTTTAAATGAGGCCGGGAACAACATATAACAATTCCGGTAAGTCCTCATATGCAACTTTAGAAATTGGTCCAGATCTGAATAAACCTTATGTTCAAGTTGTTAAACAGCAAGTTAAAATGCACCAAGATGATCTACATGAGATTCTAGTCAAGTTACATATAAAGTTCATTTAGTTCAGAGCTACGGCCTAGAAGATATGAGCAAAACAAGTTAAACATGGCATTGATGCAAAATGCATTCAAACATCAAGCAAACACACCAAAACAAGGATGCAACATGATAATATGAAGCTGCATGGAAATATAAGCAAGTTTCATATAGAGCACACTCAAAACGGAGCAACGGTTCAACACATACACTCTATACAAGTTACAGCAACAATCTGTCCAAAACAGCAACTCGGCATATTGCAAGCATCAAGACAATATACTACAGTACCACAATATGAAAACAAAAGGCATGGACATGATGTACAGGTAAAGCATAACAAAACATGAACACTGAGCTATCTCTAGAAATCACTAGAACATGCTCCAAAACACATGGCAAGAATGCAAATAATATTAGTTTCAGACTTTGCAGAAAATAACATTATGTTGCAATGTTTAGAGCTATCAAACAACATGTTACAGGAACTTATCTTGTCAAACAAAGGCATGGCATGATAATACTAATTGCATAGAACAAAAGTCCCTTACTGACCATGAGCCAAAAATGATCAGAAGATATGATGGCACCCATGTAAACATAGCAAGTTATATGACAGATTCATACATGGCAGGAACAGAATTATGAAGGCATGTTGGTGAGCTTGTACCACTCACCACAGAGCAATACATGGCATAGCAAGGAAATCAACAGTAATAATACATGTTTATGACGCTAAGCATGGCAATAGCAAGTTCATAGGGTACATGTAACACTAGCAACACTCATGGCAACAACTGAACTTAATGTTAACATGCTGACAACAACATTATATAGCAACTTTGGAGCAAGATTACAATAAGCTACAACAAGCGATAAATGCAACCAGGGGCATGTATGGATAGAGCATGACATGTAGAACAAAACACCCTTAGTGAACATCTCCAGATTATGCACAGAATGACTTGTAGCAGCAGGTTTACATAGCATCAGGAAATAACAGATTCAGCCTAGCAAAACAGTAACAGCAAGTACCCTACTTCACGAGCTAGATTCACTCACCACAAGTCATTGCATGACAAGATAAGCATAGCATCAGCAAGACGACATGTTTATGAAACAAACCAAGGCAAGAACAAGTTCATAGCATGCAAGGATCAACTACAACAACCTTGGCAAAATTGAATGATATGTAAACAATCTGCCAGGAAACATTTTGTAGCAAAAGTAGAGCACGAAAATGACATGCTAGACTACTCCATAATTGCAACCAGGGGCAGGGATGAATAGAGCATAACCACATGTTCAGAACATCCTTACTGAAGTATCTCAAAATATGCATGTATCTCTCTGTAGAAACATGTTTACATGGCATCAAAATAACAGCAGAACAGGGACTAAAATCAGCAACATCACGAAGCCTAGTTTGCATGCTTGTTCTAGTCACCACATTGATCACAAAAATACATGGCATACACTCCTGTAAAGATGGCATGACATAGTTCAAAACACATGTAGACATCAACCTCATAGGATGCACACATCAAACATGGCAAAAATGACAAATGAGCATGTTCTGTTAACAGACAACAGACAACATCATATAGCACTCTTGCAACGAAGATTCATGCATATGGATGAGCTCAAATGAACATGATGCAATGGAATGAAATGTAGTACTCGTTGATGCGAACAACATATTACATGCACAAAACAGAGCAGTATGCAACATGTTATGATGCGATGAACATGGCATGATAATGTCAAAATATTTTGGGACAGTCAAATTCCGGGGAAGGGGAAAGTCAACCTTCAGATCTGGACGGTTGCGGAGATCGAGGATGGCCGGAGTTGTGGGCTGCGGCGGCCGGAGAAGAGGAGGAGGGCGCCGGAGAGGGTCGGGGAGGACGGGCCCCCGCCAGATCTGACCGGATCCAGCGCGGAGGAGGCCGGCGGTGGCGGACGGCGGCCGGGGTGACGACC
>NC_057801.1:311469241-311470063 GCF_018294505.1 Triticum aestivum
GCGAGGTGGGAGGCGCGGTCGCCGATGTGGTGGCCGCGGGTTGGCTAGTAGTGGCGGCGGTGATGAGGTGGCGGTCCGCGATTGGCCGGGGTGAGGTGGAGGCTGGCGGGTGGACGCGTCCGGCGCGGAGGCGGACATGTCCGGCGGCGGGGAGGAGTTTGGCTAGGGTTTGGACTGCGGGAATTTCGGGGGAGGGGAACTAATATATAGGTAGAGGGAGCTAGGAGACTCCAAATGAGGCACGGTTTTCAACCACGCGATCGTGATCGAACGGCCATGAGCATGGAGGGGGTTTGGATGGATTTTGGGCCACTTTGGAGGGGGTGTTGGGCTGCAAAGAGAAAGGGTGGTTTCGGGCTTCGCGGTTAACCGTTGGAGTATCAAACGGACTCTAAATGGCACGAAACTTAACAGGCGGTCTACCAGTGCTATACCAAGGCCGCTTGGCAAGCATCGAGCCATTCCGAGAATGTTTAACACCCACTCACAACAGGAGACAAAAGGGGAACGCCGGAGGGCATAGGAGTGCCGGGTTGCGAAACGGACAACGGGGAAAATGCTCGGATGCATGAGACGAACACGTATGCAAAATGAGATGCACATGATGACATGATAAAATGCAACACGCAAGCAAATGACATGGCAACGACGGTGAACAACTGGCAGACACCTGGCGCATCGAATACGGGGCGGTACACCCCACCCCGCCCCTCCCTCTCTCTCTCTTTCTGCCCGCCTCTCCCCGACAAGACCACCGCTGCCCCCACCACCCGCCGCCGCCCCTCGCCTCGTCGCCCCGACCAACCTCCTCCCCCTTGCCTC
>NC_057801.1:311471410-311511257 GCF_018294505.1 Triticum aestivum
AAACAGCACCTCGACCCCGAAACAACACCCCGACCCCGAAACGGCACCCCGACCCCGACACGACACCCACCACACCAGAGGCCGACGAGGTCATATATTTGTGAATTATGAGTCAGGTCATATATTTTTTGATTTTGTTATGAAAACATCATATATAATTGTGTTGATCGGGTAGATTTAAATGTGCAGTTGTTTCACCGCTGTGAGGTTTGGTGTTCGACGACCTCCCCGTGCGTTTGACAAGCTCTGCCCCTTCGTTCATGGGTGAGCACAAATGACATGTCCTCCTCCCGCCTTAATTATTTGCTCTGTTCCGGTGTTCGTGCCGATGAAACTTGCTAGCTAGCTATATATGTGTCTTGAATCATCAGTATTCGTAACCAATATGTGTCTCCCGTTTGAAAGGGTTATAGTTATAAATATGCATGCATTTGCATATTTATAACCATGATTCTTTCGAATTGTCCAACGCTATCCATGGACAGCCTGAGTATGTGTAGATTGGGTTCGTTTTCCCATATGCTTTGCTCCGGATTCGATGCATAAATTTCGTCAGTGCCTCCCCTGTTGTTCTCTGGGTACACATCCTCTCTGTTTATTGCAGAGACGTGTATCAGGAGAACAGCGAGGAGGTGCTGCCGAAATTTTGCGTCGGATCCAGAGCATAGCATGGGAAAATGAACCCAATCTACACATACTCGGGTGGGATTAGGACCTATCATTACCTATTAGAGTGTAGGTTGCATGGACGTAATAAAATTGACAAACTAGATCAACTGATGAATATATACATGGTGAATTATATATATATATATATATATATATATATATATATTTGTTGTGTGTCCAGTAGCTCTGAAAGTCAAGATGAGTGATCGTGCGTGGATGTACACCGGTCACACTAGTCAGAACAAATGGAGCACTGAATGGTTCACAAAAACCAAGGGGTTTGTGCAAGCCGCATTTCCAAATGGCCAGAGGAAAACCTGGTGCCCCTTTTTCCGGTGTGGCAATTGGGAAAAGAGGACAGAGGCTGTAATGGGCAAACACCTGCAGAAGAGTGGTTTTACGCCCGATTATATAGTTGGACATTTCATGGTGAGTCTGCCCAACGTGACCGAGCTGAGGTGGATCATCGTCGCACAGACAAGCATGGTACCGGGATGGAAAACATGGTGCAAGACTTGGATGATGCTCGGGATTCGGACGAGGAGATGGAGGAATCTGCAAAGGCCTTCAATGAAATGTTGGAGTTTTCAAAATGTCCGCTCCACGAGATGCAGAAGAGTGGTTTTACTTCCTTAATTTAGTAATTCATAGCCGCAGCGCTCAAGTTTCTATTTGCTAACTTAGGCACCTCCAAAATGGTGTGCAGATCGGATGGATTGTTGGGAGGTGTTGGTCAATGAGTGGTGCTCAAAAGAATGGCTAGCCCTCCACAACGAGGCCAAGGACAAACGTGCCCAAATGGAAGGTGTGCCACACCATCAAGGCAACTCCAACTTATATCAGTTCGGGTGGAACTGGGTATGTGGTTTGCTTCATGATTCATGCAATTCATTCATCATGCTAGCTTGAGCCCTTTAATTACTAATTTACTTTGTTTCTCTCTTTCAGGCATGCTACAATAAGGCAGATAAGGTGCCAGAGGTGTACGACCTGTATGCCATGGCCCACACTGCCTCTTACAAGAAAGTCAAGGCATTCTCTCCGTTTGACCTTGATGATCCAAACAACTTCACCAACATCTCCTCCCACGACAAGCTCGTGAAATATAGAGATTAGGGTAAGGCAAGGAAAGGGGAGGACTTTAACCCGAGCGAGGGCCCCATTGATCCAGAGCTGGTGATGATATCTGGTGGTGGGATGTCCCATGGCTCCATAGCCATTGGAGATGGACTTATCCGTTGTCCTAGCACTCTCCCGGTGATCAAGGCGTGCTAGTCGAGCTCCACTCCTGAGATAAGGCCTCGTGAACGGCCAGTCCAACTCGCCTTCAAGGTTACTTATACGTACTCAGCTATCTTTCTCCATTACATTGTGTGCGCTTCCATCAATGATTACAAATGGTAACGAGGAGTGGTGTTGCAGGCTGCTATACAGAGTGAGTGTAAGTGCATCTAGTGCCCGTTAGTGATTTTGGTGTATTGAAGACTTATGGATTAAGGGACTGATGCCTTTCTGAGTGTACACAAGTCTATAAGTCTATGAGGAGTTTGATATTTACAGAGAAAGTCGACCCCTAAAAATGAAGTTCTTCAAGAGAAGTCTTTTGATTTCTGAAGACTTTGAAAGTGAAGAAATTGGTGTGACCTTGAAGACTTGGTATTCATTCGAGGAACATGAAGCATGAAGACTTTTGTTTTAGTAATTTCATTTTCTCTTTCTTGAGTCATAGGAAACACCGTACTGTTAAAGGGGGTCGAGGAAATACTAAGGAAAAATTTCCATGTGATGCTCAACTCAAAATCCTACACCTACCAATCCCTTCGAGTGAAGCCATTGGAAATCTCATATAGTTCAATCATATTCTTCAGTGACAGAGACGAAGTTCTTCTGGTCTCTGAGGAATTTGTTCTGACTGAGGAGTTAGGAATTTGCCAGTGCGAATTGCCTACACAGTGAGGAACATGATAGCCTTGAGGATTTTGATAGTCAAAATTCCGACCGTTGCTGTGCTATGCGCCAGCTGTTCCAAAATATCTACCCGCCTAACGGTCATATCAGACAAGGGCATTTATGTCTTATCATGTCGGGCTGCTCGCTAGGCCATAAATAGTCGCCCCCTACAACCACTAGTTGGTTGGCTGCTCCGAGAGAAACTGACACTTGTCATTTGAGAGCATCCAAGTGAGGAAAACCCAAACCCAACACCTACAAACCCAAAGTGATTGAGCATCACTGAAGAGATTGATCCTGCGTGGATCCGATGCTTGTTTCCTTTGAAGACTGTGCTTCTTCCAGACGGTTAGACGTCAAGGTCTAGAGCATCCAAGAAGAATTGTGGATCGCCGAGTGACCGAGTTTGTGAAGGTTAGGAAGTCACCTGAAGACTTACCACGAGTTATTGGGCGAGGTCTGTGTGATCTTAGCTCAAGGAGAATATGGTGAGGACTGTGTGTCCGGGACTGGGTGTCCTCGAGTTTAAATACTCAGCCGCTCCAACCAGATGTACAACTGAGACAACAGTTGGAATTGGTCTACCAAATAATTGTCTTCACCGAGCTTACTAGTTCTATTTCCTCAACTCTTTCATTTCCTCATGTCTGTTGTTGTGTGCCTATTCATATCTATTTGAAGACTTTGACTGAAGACTTTCTCAATTTCCTCAGTTCAATTTCTTCAGTCTGTCCGTCTTCTTTCTTGTGTTATCCTGTGTTTACGCTTTCTGTACTCCGTGCTTGTCTTCATCTCGTCATGATGACTGAGGGAGTCCTGGATTAGGCGGTGTCCGGATGGCCGGACTTCCGGACTATGAAGATACAAGATTTAAGACTTTGTCCCGTGTCCGGATAGGACTTTCCTTGGCGTGGAAGGCAAGCTTGGCGATAAGATATGAAGATCTCCTCCCATTGTAACCGACTCTGTGTAACCCTAGCCCTCTCCGGTGTCTATATAAACCGGAGAGTTTTAGTCCATAGGACGAACAACAATCATACCATAGGCTAGCTTCTAGGGTTTAGCCTCTCTGATCTCGTGGTAGATCAACTCTTGTACTACCCATATCATCAATATTAATCAAGCAGGAGTAGGGTTTTACCTCCATCGAGAGGGCCCGAACCTGGGTAAAAACATCGTGCCCCTTGTCTCCTGTTACCATCCGCCTAGACGCACAGTTCGGGACCCCCTACCCGAGATCTACCGGTTTTGTGCTTTCATGGAGATTTCCTCTATGTCGTCACCTTTAGGCCCGATGGCTTCTTCGATCATCAACCACGACGCGGTCCAGGGTGAGACTTTTCTCCCCAGACAGATCTTCGTGTTCGGCGGCTTCGCTCTGCGGGCCGATTCGCTTGGCCATCTGGAGGAGATCGAAAGCTACGCCCCTGGCCATCAGGTCAGATTTGGAAGTTTAAACTACACGGCTGACATCCGCGGGGACTGGATCTTCGACGGATTCGAGCCACGACCGAGCGTGCCGCACTGTCACGATGGGCATGATCTAGCTCCGCCACCGGACAGCACCTAGAGAGCCGCTCAGGTGTCCGCTCCGACTCTTAGCTCGGAGCCGGCCGCGCCAATCAGGGACGGACGGTTGGACGCCGCCCCGGAAGCTGCAATCTCGACGGTGATCGAGCCGAATACCAGCCTAGTCCTTTGTGAGGCCTGTGACTCCAAGGTGCCGGACTCCTTTCTGGACTTCGAATCTTCCGCATCCCTTCCGGTCGAACCCAATTGGGATCCGATCATAGAGTTCACCGCCGTAGACGTCTTTCAGCACTCGCCCTTTGGCAACATCCTGAATTCACTAAAGTCCCTCTCTTTGTCAGGAGAGCCCTGGCGGGACTATGGTCAGCAAGGTTGGGATGCGAACGACAAAGAAATTCGAAACCCACCCACCACCCACTTCGTAGCCACTGTCGATGATTTAACCGACAGGATCGACTTCGACTCCAAAGACATCGACGGTATGGACGCCGATGAAGGAGACAAACAAGAACCAGCGCCTATAGGGCACTGGACAACCACCTCATCACACGATGTATGCATGGTGGACACACCTAAAAGAAACGACGACGCGGATCAAAAGGGCGCAACGAGGGATCATTCCCTCGAAAAGCAATCAAAGCTGCGGCATAAGCGCCGCCCCAAACCCCACCTCGACAGAGACCCAGCCATAGAGCAGGGCGAACTGGTGGACGACGAACATGCCGTCGAGCAACCGTCCGAACAGGGCAACTTGGATAAACAAACCGAATAACCCATCCCCGATGAAGATAATAGTCCGGACGACCTCACGTCGGACAAGTTGCTGGAGCAGAAGAACCTCCACCAAAGGCTCGTCGCCACTGTGCGTAGCCTGAAAAAGCAGAAGCGGAAGCTCAAAATAGCGGAAGATGCACTCAGAATCAGATGGGGCAAAGTACTCAACACCGCATACAAGTACGGCGACAGTCACCACACAAAGAGCTATCCGAAGCGAAAATTACTACCGGAATTTGATGAGGAGGCCTTAGAGCCCCCACAATCAAAAAACAAGGAAGCCACCAGGTCGGATAGACGACCCCACGATCGACATCGAGCGACACAGGGCGCCGCACTCAATCCGGCACGCTATCCGCCCAAGGATTCGCATCAAAAAGACGGTCCAACCAGCTCCATCTACGGGCCAAGAAAGCAAGCTCTAGTAAGCAATGCAACGCAAAAAATATCCAAACATCGCGGCACACCCAAATACAGGGGCGCCGCACATCCCCTATGTTTCACCGACGAGGTGCTGGACCATGAATTTCCAGCGGGATTCAAGCCCGTAAGCATAGAGGCATACGACGGAACAACAGACCCTGGAGTCTGGATTGAGGATTATATCCTCCACATACACATGGCTAGAGGAGATGACCTCCACGCCATAAAATACTTACCCCTCAAGCTCAAATGGCCAGCCCGGCATTGGCTTAAAAGCCTTCCCGAAAACACAATAGGAAGTTGGGAAGAACTTGAGGATGCTTTTCGGGCAAATTTTCAAGGGACCTATGTCCGACCTCCGGATGCAGACGATCTAAGTCATATAACTCAACAACCCGGAGAGTCAGCCCGGAAACTCTGGAACAGATTTCTTACGAAAAAGAATCAGATAGTCGACTGTCCGGACGCTGAAGCCCTATCAGCTTTCAAACATAGCGTCCGAGACAAATGGCTCGCCAGACACCTCGGCCAAGAAAAGCCAAGAACAATGGCCGCATTGACAAGCCTCATGACCCACTTTTGCGCAGGAGAGGATAGCTGGTTGGCAAGGAGCGGCACCAGCGACCCAAGTACATCCGAACTCAGAGATGGAAACAGGAAATCACACCATAGCAAGGAACAGCGCCGGATCAACGATAACAACCCGAAGAGCATGGCAGTCAACACCGGATTCAAAAGCTCTTGGCAAAATCGGAAAAGCCGCCTCCCAAAGATGACAGTGATGAGCTATCTAACCTCAACAAATTCTTGGACAAAATATGTCAAATCCACAGTACTCCCAGGAGGCCGGCAAACCATACCCACAGAGATTGTTGGGTCTTCAAGCAATCCGGCAACTCAACGCCGAACACAAGGGGCTCGACATACCAAGCGAGGATGACGGCGAATCCCATAAGCAGAACACCGGAGAACAAAAGAAGTTCCCACAAGAAGTCAAAACAGTAAATTCACTTCATGTGACAAAAGGAAAAAACAGATTGGCGCCTACGGAGATACGCGCCATATGGCCTCTCCCAAAGGAATCCAGCCACTGGTTGTTACAACCAATCACCTTTGACCACCAGGATTACTCTAGAGGTATCCGGAACGTAGGCCGGACTGCCTTGGTCTTAGATCCGATAATTGACGGACTCAAGTTTACACAAGTCCTCATGGATGGTGGCAGTGACCTAAACTTACTATATCAGGACACAATCCACAAGATGGGGTTAAACCCAGCAATAATCCGCCATGGCAACACTTCCTTTAAAGGGATCACGCCAGGCCCAGATACCCGTTGTATGAGTTCCCTCTCGTTAGAACTTATGTTCGGCTCCCCCGACAACTTCCGAAGCGAAATGCTAACCTTCCACATCGCCCCATTCATAAGTCGTTATCAAGTGCTACTGGGACGTGAAGCTTTCGCCCGCTTTAACGCAATACCGCATTATGCATCCCTTACACTCAAAACGCCCGTTCCACGAGGCATCATCTCATTAAAGGGAAATATCAAGTGTTCCCCGAGCACGTAGATGGTGCGGCTGCCTTGACAGCTGCACACTTACCCAGCTTTACTACTCAGAGCACCTACATAGGTCGTTAAAGACCCCGAACATGGCTCAATGAATCCGGCGTAAACATGCAAAGGCTTCATAGCCGCATAACCCTGTACAAGGGGCTCCGCGCGACAATAAAGCTCAATCATACCCATGTTTTTGTATTATGCTTTGTTTATTTTAACATAGATTTCTTGCACGATTGATTTTCCACTAAGTTCCTCTCTTTTGCAGACGAATGCCATGCTACACCCATCCAGGATACGGCACAATGGAGACACAGGCACAGACGTGCAACAGGGACCCGTTTCAAGGATTCTTTTCAGATTAAGACCTTGCGTAAACCTTTTTTACTGTCTCTTGTTGATAACACCCCCCGGTTTTTGCTATCACCGAGGAGGTGGTTGGCGTCTTGGCATGTGGCCACGCCAGAATTTTGCGTGTACCTGGACACCATGGGCTTTTTTACCAAGGGCTTTTGTTCGGCCCATCTTCATAAAGAATGAATACCTTAGGGAGTGTTCGGCGTCGCGAGTTTGGCCTTATATGCATCAGCTCTGAATCATGTCTTTGGTCAAATGTTGGGTTTGCCCGGCTCCTATGTTTTGCTGCCTTACGTTCCGCTCTATCGGCTAAGGCGGCACCAGGAGAACTACTGTGATTGTGCCCCGGTTCGGCCAGGCGAGCACCTTAGTAGAGAAAGCCGAAAACTGACTGTCATGATCTAGCAAGAGACTGGTCAACCACTCGATGACCTGCCGGAATCTTTAGGATTCCTCTGCATTAACGAAGGGCCGTTTCTCGGTCAGGCACACACGCGCCCCGAATTCGGGCGAGCGCGGTGCCACTAGGGGCTATTCAGTAGCCCCACTGTCAAACTCTTATGGCTAAGTGAAAGTGATAAAGCATTATAGTCCGGTTGCCTAGTTCGCTACGCTATCACCTCCTTTATAGGACCAAGACGTTGGGTCAAGTGTGAAAAGGCGCCTTTTGCGAACACCCCCGCATTGTATGCATGGGGGCTGAAGCCAATGACTGCATCTTTCAGGTTATATACACATATACATTAACGGTCGCACATGAGGCATTATGATTCTTGAAAGCACAAGTATAAAAAGCTTTTACATCCTATCAAAATATTTTTTTACAATAGCACATGTTATTCGAACACAACATCCTTCGAGCACTGCGTCTCTATTAAACGAGCGCCCTGAAGAACTTCCTCAAAGTAGTGCTTGGCAGGTACTCGGCTTTCGTCCGAATCCCGGGATGCAACAACACTGGCCTTCATATCCGCCCAGTATGTCTTGACACGGGCAAGAGCCATCTGTGCACCCTCTATGCAGGCTGACCTCTTCATTGTATCAACATGCGGCACCGAACCAAGGAACTGCTGCACCAAGCTAAAATAACTCTTTGGCTCTGTCTCTTCCGGCCGCAGACGACTCGCGACGTACCTCATAGCGAGTCCGGACAACCTGTTTAGCTCCGCCCAAGCGGCCAAACGGCCGGATACCGAAAGTGGGCACTCTGGATTATGGAACTGCGACCAAAATAGTTCTTCCAATTTATGGTCATCCAGACTCCGGAAGTGTTCGGTCGCGTCCGCGGCACTTGCCGCCAAATCCAGATAAGTGTTCGCCGCACTCCACTTCTGGTCCAATGGAGCATACTTAGGATCCCCGAACTTCATCCGCAGCATATAGGGCTTTCCAGCCGCGATATCTCCGGCCTGACGTAGCTCCTCCTTCATAGCTCTCATTGTAGAGCGAGTGTCCTTGGCCTCGACAGTGACCTTTTCTAGGTCCTTCTGTGCCACCCTATCTTCTTCTTCACGAAGCTTACAACAGTCGGTAGCATCCTTCAATTTTATAGCCATCTTGGCCATTTCCTTCTTTCTTTGGCAGTGAGCAGCCTGTTTGGCTTTTAGCTCTTCAGACGCTTTGGCGGCAGCCGCATCACTCTTCCTCGCTTGCTCCTTGGCTTGGGCAAGTTCCGCCCGGAGGTTCTCCACGGCAGCGACATCATCTGCATTAAGCACATATGTTATAAGGCACGAGCATCAAGCTCCTCTTATCAGAAGTCTTTGGAGACATTCATACCTTGTGCCTCGTCTAGCCGCTTATTTACAAGCGCCATGTCGGCATCTGCTACGTCAAGCTGCCGATTTAGCTCGGCAGATTCATCAGTCTGGCTAGCCACCGAACGCCTGGCCACCTACATAGGAAAGGCGACATATTATACCTGGGATTATGATCCTCTTTGTGCCGTCATTTTTGACAACACACAGAGTCTCAGGGGCTACTATTTATACAGGGCACATTTTATATATGCGGCTCTGTCAAAAGGTACATCTTTTCGCGTACCAAAAAACCTGTCAGTAAACTCCTGGCGGCCTCGTACAATCCGCTTTCCGCGGATTAAATCCTTCTAATCATTGTGTCCATCAACACACGGTGTTCTTCTGAGATAGACGCTCGCTCGAGCAGATCCTGCATGTCACGCCCAATATGCGATACTATCCTAAAGAGACTCGAAGGTCCCACCAAGGATAGAACCGCATATTGAAACGCTTTTGCAAGGTGGATATCATTACATCAACATTACATAATATATGGGGATACATACAAAAGGCATACAATGCCACACTAATACAACAATATATCATACACAATATCAACATCCGACTATGGATGAAACACAAATAGAAGCTCAAATGACATCCACCCTGCTAGCCCAGGCTGCCGACCTGGAACCTATCCCCTGATCGAAGAAGAAGCAGAAGAAGAACTCCAAAACAAGTAACATCGCTCTCGCGTCATGATCATCGCATAACCTATACCTGCAACTGTTGTTGTAGTAATCTGTGAGCCACGAGGACTCAGCAATCCCATTACCATGGGTATCAAGACTAGCAAAGCTTAATGGGAAAGGAAGGGGTAAAGTGGTGAGGTTGCAGCAGCGACTAAGCATATATGGTGGCTAACATACGCAAATAAGAGCGAGAAGAGAGCAAGCGGAACGGTCGTGAAGCTAGCAATGATCAAGAAGTGATCCTGAACTCCTACTTACGTCAAATATAACCCAAGAACCGTGTTCACTTCCCGGACTCCGCCGAAAAGAGACCATCACGGCTACACACACGGTTGATGCATTTTAATTTGGATCTGGTGTCAAGTTATCTACAACCGGACATTAACAAATTCCCATCTGCCACATAACCGCGGGCACGGCTCTCGACAGTTTATACCCTGCAGGGGTGTCCCAACCTAGCCCATGATAAGCTCTCACGCTCAATGAAGGATATACCTTCTCCCAGGAAGACCCGATCAGACTCGAAATCCCGGTTTACAAGACATTTCGACAATGGTAAAACAAGACCAGCAAAGCCGCCCGATGCGCCGACAATCCCGATAGGAGCTGCACATATCTTGTTCTCAAGGCAACACCGGATGAGCAATCCATACAACTTACACCAGACCTCAAGTTTCCCTGAGGGGGCGCTGCAAAGGGCTCTAGTTCAGACCAACACTTAGACAAGCACTGGCCCGGGGGGGCTTAAATAAAGATGACCCTTGGGCTCCGGAAACCCAAGGGAAAAAGGCTAGGTGAGGCAAATGGTAAAACCAAGGTTGGGCCTTGCTGGAGGAGTTTTATTCAAAGCGAACTGTCAAGGGGGTCCCATAAATCACCCAACCGCGTAAGGAACGCAAAATCCGGGAACATAACACCGGTATGACGGAAACTGGGGCGGCAAGAGTGGAACAAAACACCTGGCATAAGGCCGAGTCTTCCACCCATTACCAAGTATATAGATGCATTAATTAAATAAGAGATGTTGTGATATCCCAACCATAATCCTGTCCGTCATGGAGCAATCTTCAACTTCACCTGCAACTAATAACACTATAGGAGGGGCTGAGCAAAAGCGGTAACATAGCCAAGCAACGGTTTGCTAGGAAGGGTGAAAAAGGTTAGAGGCTGACATGGAAAATTGGGAGGCTTGAAGAGCAAATGATAGGTAGCGCAGCATAGCGATAGAACGAAGCAACTAGCATAGCAATGATAGTAATGAGATCTAAGGTGACAGTCATATTACCTGAAATCCCGCTAGGAAGAAGAACGAGTCCATGAAAAAGACGAACGAGAGTAGTTGAACGAATCCTCACAATCGCAACATTACCAGAACTAAGAAGCAACACTGGAAACAAACAAAAAACATGGTAAATGCACAAGCATAAACATGGCATGATGCACAAACCAGTATGATGCATGTCCGGTTTAATGAGGCATGGCATGGAAATTTGCATCAAACAATACTACAAATTAAGTGGGCTCAATATGCAACGAGTTGCATATCGACAAAACACCACATTCATTTATTTAGTTCTCTCCCGTTTATTTACCCAACAATATTAAATGTTTTTAAACATGGCAAGAGGTGAAGCACAAGAAAACTACCTATCTAGGCAAGTTTAAATGAGGCGGGAACAACAAACAACAATTCCGGAAAATCCCCATGTGCATATGTTAGATTTGGTACTGTTCTGCCCTAAATCATATTTTATTGTTGTTGAACAATAAACCAAAGTGCACCAAGTTAAACAAGGCATTTTTCCACCCCATTTACATATAAAGAACATTTAATTCCGAGCTACGGTTATTTAGTTATGAAATAAAGCATTTTAGCATATTACCTAAGCAAATTAAACAAACAACATTTTAAGCATTTTAACATGCGATGAAAATGGCATATTATTAATCTACACAAAATTCTAAGCATTTTACATATATAAATCATTTAAATCCGATGCACGGTTGTGGAGTTTTTATATGCATGAACATCAGGGGTCAATCTGCAAAACAGGCTGCCTCTGGATAAATGGCAAAATTAGCAGACGGAAAAAAACGGGAGCTGGGCCGAAACTGGCTAGCCCAATATAGGAGAGGCCAGGGGGCTGCTCACCCTGGGCCTTGGGCCGGTCGGTGGAGCAGGAGGTGGGGCAGGCCGGCTTGAGCCGTGGCCCAGCACGAACGGCCGAGGCAGGCCGGTCGCTCCTTCGCGAGCTGGCCCGCGGTCAACGCGACCACAAGCGGGCGCCTGACTTGGGTCGATGCAGAGGAGGTCCGGACAAGGCCAATGGCAGTGCAGGGACTTGAGGGTGAGGCAGGGGGGCGAACCAGAGGCGCACGCACACGGGAAGCAGGGCGTCTGGGAGGCTGGATCCGGTCGTGGGAGGTAGCAGGGGTCCTGTCCCTGTCGGATCGAAGCAGAGGCAGGCCGGCGGGCTTGGAGCTCCATAGCACGGAGGATGCTGCTGCAATGCACAGAGAGAGAGATGAGAGGGAGTTGAGGACGCAGTGAAGAAAAGAAGGAAGGAGGAGAAGGACGGCGCGCGAGGGACTGGCCTAGAGGTTGAGGGCAGGGCGGGCTCACTGGCACGGCGTAAGGAGGCTCGGGAGGGGTCCACGAGGCCTCGGGCGGCTGCAGGGGCTCAGGCTCCATGGGCGCGAGGGGATGGAGGAGCAGCAAGACCCGTGGTTGAATGGATCGATGGATTTGGAAGGAGGGAGGAGCGGGCTGCAGGAAGATGCGGTTGGATGGATGGATCGATGGAATTCGGTGGGGATTGGCCGGCGTTGAAAACCAGGGAGACCAGGTGGCTGCGGGATGGATCCCGAGAGAGTGGCGGCAGGGAGGAGGATTGGATGGGACATGGTTCCTTAATTTTAGGGTTTGTCTATATTTAGACTAGGAGTCCCTTATATAAGGAAAGATGGGGAGTTTAGGGTAGATTCAGACCCTCCGACCGAAATCGGGCGGTTGAGAAAAATAGACTAGGGAGTCCAAAAACAAAAACAGAGATGTTTTATAGATGTTAGGAGATGAACTGAATCCAACGGTGATGATTGAGCAGGTCGGGTTCGGGGAAGTTTTTCGGACGCACGGAAGAGGGGGTCGGTGGTTGTAGAGAGGTTAGGTGGTCACGGTCAAGAGGGAAGCGAAAAACCCGATTGGTCTCGGAACGGTCAAAGGAGGCAAGGGGAACGCGGCAGCTACGAACGGGTGCAAGTTTTATGAAAACATGCGGATGCAATGCACATGATGCCATGAGATGAGATGCAAGACAAGAACAAAATGCAAAACAAAAGACAAAAACCCAACCACGAAGGAAATAACATATCACATCTCCGGAAAAGGCAAGAGTTGGAGTTACGAATATGGAAAGTTGTATCCGGGGCGTTACAACACTCCACCACTACGAGAGGATCTCGTCCCGAGATCTAGGATGGCACCAGAGGGAAACTGAAGAGGAAGATAAGAGGTAAACTAAGTTGCTTCTTCGACAAACGAGTGAAACCATGAACCTTGAGAGGTTGAGAAATTTAAAAGAAAGAGTACAACAGAGATGAATGAGATTGCAAACAATCCGTTAGAAAAGAGGAACGAGGAACATTACAATAACTTGAAGGTTGCAAAGACATGAATCAAGAGTTTAATGGACATGATAGAATTCGAAACCACTCCGGTTAAAACAAGATGAGAGTGGAAGAATTCGGGCAGCACTCCGGTTGAACAATAGAGGCAAAACTTGACAAGTTGAAAGAACTTGAATTAGAACACAACACTCCGGTTAAATGGATAAGCACGAAAAGAGCACGATCCTCAAATCGAGATGATGAGTGAAGAGTGCAACATCACAATGCCTGCGAAAGGAAGAATATTAGATAGATCATTGGAATAACAGAATGGAGAAGAAAATGCCAACTTCTGCCACAACTGAGCTTGGAAAGCATCCTTTCGAGAAGGTTATAAGGAGTTGTTGGAAAACCAACAACGAAAAGCACAAGCTTGTTGTGGGCTTATGGCAAACATCTCAAAAAGATGAGGTGACAACCGACCACTGATGGAAAACTGTTAATTGGATTGAGATCAGCAAGGAGATGAAAAGTCCTTTTAATGAGAGAATAGGAGGAAACTTGGATTATCGATAGGCACCACAATTAGCAACATTCCTTAGGGAAGGCTTTAGATGTAACCTAAACCAAGATAACTCCAATGGAGGGATTAATGAATTTAAAATACCTCATTCTTGACAACATGTGAATCATGAAACATGAAAATTGTCAAGAATGATATAACACCACCTCAAAAGATAAGGTAGAAAGAATTGCACTTTGGAATACAAGATGAAGAATGCTTGAACGCCTCAAAACAAAACATGTGTTGAGCACTATGTTTAATTTTGAGTATAGCTTGGCGGGTCATAACTTCGAGAGAAATCTTGAAGAACAATTGAAGAATGAAAAGAATCCTTGATGAACCTCCATGTAGAGCCTCCATGAAGAACTCCGATAATAAAAGGATGATAAAAAAGAAAGAGAAGTTGAAAACACAAGGTGAAGCCTTGCGATGATTTAGATGGAGCTTCGCGATGATATCACCGAGAAAACTTGGAACTCCGGAAACGAAAAGATGAAACATCTCGAACCGGGAAATGTGACATGATGAACAACTCCGGAAAGAAGAAACTAGATTACTTGGATGAAACAATAATAAGAATTACGTTATGCCTATCCTTCACCAATTTAAATTGATGACAAGCAACGGATTTGGCATACTACTTATTCTCGTAGAAAGGATTAAGAGGGATATAGCGTAAACTTGAGAAGGTATTGATGGAACCACCAGTGGGATTTGGAAACAACTAATGAATTGATATGATAACAAAGGAAGTGAAAACTTGAACGAACCACCGTAAGAATTGAAATTGAACGTAGCAAGGCACAATTCACCGGGAAGAATTGGAAAACGAATGAACATACTTGAGGGGATTTAAATACATGAGAACAAAGGAATCATGAACTGATTAGATGGTATTTGAAGGTTTCACCGGTAAGATTTGGAGAACGATAGCTAAAAGCTGAGAATGAATAAACCCGAAATGATGGCCTTCGTAGGAATAAAATGGAAAGAACTCACGAAATGCTCCGGATGGTAAGAAAAGAATTGTCACAATCAAAAACAATTATGAGAGGATGGTATAAAGCTAGAACCATGAATCTTTGGAAGAACGGTTAAAGATTTAAGAGGAACTCTTCTTCGGTCTTCAAAATTCAAGAATGACGACGAGAAACACCACCATGAATTGTTGAGACACTCCAGAATGAAAATTAGAAAGGTTGAACCAACGACGAAAGAATTTGAAAACGATCTTGGAAACGATCTGACTGATGAAATTCGTTCTTACGTCAAACTCGAAAAGAATTAGGAATGGCTCCGGAATAATTAGAAGAGTCAGGTAAGATCCTGGGAAAAGACCTGTGGGTTAGGGCCCACTCAAAAGATACACCATTGAAATAATTACTTGAAAAGGAGATTGCACCGATTGAATTAAATAGCTTGGAAGAGAGAAAAACCTTGAAGTAACTCGAATGGATTAAGAATGGAAACATGATTCTTCTGAGATATGTTCAACACTCCGGAACAAATGAATACCAAGAGGTGAGTGATTGAGAGGTGCACCGGCATGGGAAAGCATTTAACACAAGGAAAGGAATATGTGAGCCTCTTCACGAGGGATCACCGGATCAGAACAATGATTGAAAAGAGTGAAGAGACTTCACATGAATAAATGGATACTTGATTAAAATATATGAGTCCTTGAAGAAAAGGGTGGGAGGGCGGGAAAAACAAAGACAACTTGGGATGAATGAAACAGACACCGTTGAGAAAAACTTAGAATTGATCTCGCGAATGTTGAAAAGATCTGATCCGCTTGAAGAGAAGCACGCCGGTTGGAAAAGAATTAACATGACAACCTCAATGATCAAGAAGGATTAGCACTCCCATAGAAATATGAGAACACCATTTAGGGAAGGTATGGATTCAACATTTGACATTGAAGCAACTCGAATACCACAAATAAAACTAAACAAAGGATTTGCTTGCAGAATAAGCCGGAACAAATACATATGATAGAGATTTACCCAATCCCATATCATGCATCTGTCGGAAAGATATTCTAGGAGCTACTTGAATTCCCACCTATGAACTCCCGAAACTTTCTGGTTATGCAATCTGGTGTTGGAGATACAGGGGAAGCAATATATCTCACCCAAACTAACAATCCCTACATCCAGCTGTATCCATCCGTCAACACATAACCAAGAAAACTCCGGAAATCGTGTACCTCAACCTTTGAAAAGCATCCGTTATATGAGTTATGGCAATACTCCCAAACTCCCCAGTACTGGGTGGCGTCGAGGTTATCTCACCAACAACTGCATAAAAGAGATTTTCGATGTCGGCAAAACTCAGGTATTCTTGTGACGACAACACCTCGGAGCTCAACTCCCCGGGTCAATGCCACATAATAGACAGGAGGAACCAAGAACAATGTTCTCGTCACAAAACCATCGGAACGATTCCAAGATACCCACGTGATCCTAAAATTTTTTTGTGAAAAATTGAGGAGAGGAAAGACAAAACATCTACGTCGAGAGTCCTCACCAGAGCGACGAAGGGGGCCGAGGAGTAAAAAGAATCCTACTCTCCGATATATATAATCCTAAGACTCAAAATAGTTTTTCTTCTAGACTCAACAACGACCAACAATCAAGGGGGCTCCTATGGTCGGTCGAGGCTCTGATTACCAACTTGTCACGCCCAATATGCGACACTATCCTAAAGAGACTCGAAGGTCCCACCAAGGATAGAACCGCATATTGAAACGCTTTTGCAAGGTGGATATCATTACATCAACATTACATAATATATGGGGATACATACAAAAGGCATACAATGCCACACGAATACAACAATATATCATACACAATATCAACATCCGACTACGGATGAAACACAAACAGAAGGTCAAACGACATCCACCCTGCTAGCCCAGGCTGCCGACCTGGAACCTATCCCCTGATCAAAGAAGAAGCAGAAGAAGAACTCCAAAACAAGTAACATCGCTCTCGCGTCATGATCATCGCATAACCTGTACCTGCAACTGTTGTTGTAGTAATCTGTGAGCCACGAGGACTCAGCAATCCCAATACCATGGGTATCAAGACTAGCAAAGCTTAATGGGAAAGGAAGGGGTAAAGTGGTGAGGTTGCAGCAGCGACTAAGCATATATGGTGGCTAACATACGCAAATAAGAGCGAGAAGTGAGCAAGCGGAACGGTCGTGAAGCTAGCAATGATCAAGAAGTGATCCTGAACTCCTACTTACGTCAAACATAACCCAAGAACCGTGTTCACATCCCGGACTCCGCCGAAAAGAGACCATCACGGCTACACACATGGTTGATGCATTTTAATTCGGATCTGGTGTCAAGTTATCTACAACCGGACATTAACAAATTCCAATCTGCCACATAACCGCGGGCACGGCTCTCGAAAGTTTATACCCTGTAGGGGTGTCCCAACTTAGCCCATGATAAGCTCTCGCGATCAACAAAGGATATACCTTCTCCTAGGAAGACCCGATCAGACTCGGAATCCCGGTTTACAAGACATCTCAACAATGGTAAAACAAGACCAACAAAGCCGCCCGATGCGCCGACAATCCCGATAGGAGCTGCACATATCTCGTTCTCAGGGCAACACCGGATGAGCAATCCGTACAACTAAAACCAGACCTCAAGTTTCCCTGAGGGGGTGCTGCAAAGGGCTCTAGTTCGGACCAACACTTAGACAAGCATTGGCCCGGGGGGGGGCTAAAATAAAGATGACCCTTGGGCTCCGGAAACCCAAGAGAAAAAAGGCTAGGTGAGGCAAATGGTAAAACCAAGGTTGGGCCTTGCTGGAGGAGTTTTATTCAAAGCAAATTGTCAAGGGGGTCCCATAAATCACTCAACCGCGTAAGGAACGCAAAATCCGGGAACATAACACCGGTATGACGGAAACTAGGGCGGCAAGAGTGGAACAAAACACCAGGCATAAGGCCGAGTCTTCCACCCTTTACCAAGTATATAGATGCATTAATTAAATAAGAGATATTGTGATATCCCAACCATAATCATGTCCGTCATGGAGCAATCTTCAACTTCACCTGCAACTAACAACGCTATAAGAGGGGCTAAGCAAAAGCGGTAACATAGCCAAGCAACGGTTTGCTAGGAAGGGTGAAAAAGGTTAGAGGCTGACATGGCAAATTGGGAGGCTTGAAGAGCAAATGACAGGTAGCGCAGCATAGCGATAGAATGAAGCAACTAGCATAGCAATGATAGTAATGAGATCCAAGGTGACGGTCATCCTGCCTGAAATCCCGCCAAGAAGAAGAACGAGTCCATGAAGAAGACGAACGAGAGTAGTCGAACGAATCCTCACAATCGCAACATTACCGGAACTAAGAAGCAACACCGGAAACAAACAAACAACATGGTAAATGCACAAGCATAAACATGGCATGATGCACAAACAAGTATGATGCATGTCCGGTTTAATGAGGCATGGCATGGAAATTTGCATCAAACAATACTACAAATTAAGTGGAGCTCAATATGCAACGAGTTGCATATCGACGAAACACCACATTCATTTATTTAGTTCTCTCCCGTTTATGTACCCAACAATATTAAATGTTTTTAAACATGGCAAGAGGTGAAGCACAAGAAAACTACCTATCTAGGAAAGTTTAAATGAGGCGGGAACAACAAACAACAATTCCGGAAAATCCCCATGTGCACATTTTAGATTTGGTACTGTTCTGCCCTAAATCATATTTTATTGTTGTTAAACAATAAAACTAAGTGCACCAAGTTAAACTAGGCATTTTTCCACCCCATTTACATATAAAGAACATTTTAGCATATTACCTAAGCAAAATTAAACAAACAACATTTTAAGCATTTTAACATGGGATGAAAATGGCATATTATTAATCTACACAAAATTCTAAGCATTTTACATATATAAATCATTTAAATCCGATGCACGGTTGTGGAGTTTTTATATGCGTGAACAACAGTGGTCAATCTGCAAAACAGGCTGCCTCTGGATAAATGGCAAAATTAGCAGACGGAAAAAAACGGGAGCTGGGCCAAAACTGGCTAGCCCAATATAGGAGAGGCCAGGGGCTGCTCACCCTGGGCCTTGGGCCGGTCGGTGGAGCAGGAGGTGGGGCAGGCCGGCTTGAGCCGTGGCCCAGCACGAACGGCCGAGGCAGGCCGGTCGCTCCTACGCGAGCTGGCCCGCCGTCAACGCAACCACGAGCGGGCGCCTGACTTGGGTCGATGCAGAGGAGGTCCATGACGAGGCCAATGGCAGCGCAGGGACTTGAGGGCAAGGAAGGGGCGAACTAGAGGCGCACGCACACGGGAAGCAGGGCGTCTGGTAGGCTGGATCCGGTCGCGGTAGGTCGCCGGGGTCCCGTTCCCTGCCGAACCGAAGCAGAGGCAGGCCGGCGGGCTTGGAGCTCCATGGCGCGGAGGATGCTTCTGCAACGCACAGAGAGAGAGATGAGAGGGAGTTGAGGACGCAGAGAAGAAAAGAAGCAAGGAGGAGAAGGACGGTGTGCGAGGGACTGGCCTGGAGGTCGACGGCAGGGCGGGCTCACTGGCACGGCGCGAGGAGGCTCGAGAGGGGTGCACGAGGCCTCGGGCGGCTGCAGGGGCTCAGGCTCCATGGGCGCGAGGGGATGGAGGAGGAGCAAGACCCGTGGTTGAATGGATCGATGGATTTGGAAGGAGGGAGGAGCGGGCTGCAGGAAGATGCGGTTGGATGGATGGATCGATGGAATTCGGTGGGGATTGGCTGGTGTTGAAAACCAGGGAGACCAGGTGGCTGCGGGATGGATCCCGAGAGAGTGGCGGCGGGGAGGAGGATTGGATGGGACACGGGTCCTTAATTTTAGGGTTTGTCTATATTTAGACTAGGAGTCCCTTATATAAGGAAAGATGGGGAGTTTAAGGTAGATTCGGACCCTCCGATCGAAATCGGGCGGTTGAGAAAAATAGACTAGGGAGTCCAAAAACAAAAACGGAGATGTTTTATAGATGTTAGGAGATGAACTGAATCCAACGGTTATGACTGAGCAGGTCGGGTTCGGGGAAGTTTTTCGGACGCACGGAAGAGGGGGTCGGTGGTTGTAGAGAGGTTAGGTGGTCACGGTCAAGAGGGAGGCGAAAAACCCGATTGGTCTCGGAACTGTCAAAGGAGGCAAGGGGAACACGACAACTATGAACGGGTGCAAGTTTTATGAAAACATGCGGATGCAATGCACATGATGCCATGAGATGAGATGCATGACAAGAACAAAATGCAAAACAAAAGACAAAAACCCAACCACGAAGGAAATAACATATCGCATCTCCGGAAAAGGCAAGAGTTGGAGTTACGAATATGGAAAGTTGTATCCGCGGTGTTACACTGCAGCCCCTCCGACCGTGCACCTAAAGGTGCCGGACTAGTCCGACGACCTTTTTCAATGTCCGGATTTGGAGAAATCCTCCGAGACGACACCTCGGGGTCGCCAGCCTCGCAAGATGGTACAACGGGGGGAGGCATTTCGCTCTCCATCATCTCTGGACGAAGATCCCCGGAAGATGAGCTCTGCTGAGAAGGGTTGAGATCCGAACTGCGAGGTAAAATTTTGGTCATCTTCCTCAGAAAGAAAACAGGGATATCACTCATTTTAAACCCCCCCCTCTTTACTTACGGCTCGTTGGAGAGCTGATCCCCTTGGGGGCGCAATGCGGCCGGAGCACCCTCCGGCGCCAGACCCTCTGACGAAGATTTATTCCCCCGCTTTGAGGCCATCACCTTCGGGTCTTCAGAGGCGGTCCTCTTCTTTCCCTGGATAGAGGAATTCTCGATTCCTCCTTTCCTGACAGCTTCCTTCGCGGAGGCGGTAGCTTCTTTGTTCCCCTCTTCGCGTTCTTCCAAAGGCACAACCTCCTGCATCCTGGTCAACACGAGATCCGGCGTGGTCTCAGGGAGGGGGGCCGGACACCTAATAAGCTTTGCTTTCGCTATCCACTCCTGTTTGAAGGATATCTCTTTTAAGGGCAGTGTTATGATAAATGTACGGATAGCGTGTCCGGGTACAGGGCTACTTACTTGAGTGTCCGGGCGATTGCAGCTCAGACCTGCGTCCTCGGACAAGTCTGGACACATTGCTTGTGATCCGAAGAATAATTTGTACATCTCCACGGGCGTCGTGCCCATAAAGTGTTGGAGGGCTCACGGTCCTTCCGGATTAAATTCCCATAGGCGGAGGGGGCGACGTTTGCAGGGCAGTATGCGGCGAATCAGCATAAACTGCGCCACTACCGCCAGATTGATATCTCTTTTTAGGAGATCTCGAATGCGGCCCTTCAGCAAGGGCACGTCCTTGGACGGCCCCCAGTTAAGCCCTTTATTGACCCATGACGCTAGCCGTGGTGGGGGACCCGAGCGAAAAGCAGGTGGCGCCACCCACGTGGTGCCCCTGGGGGCTGTGATGTAAAACCACTCCCGTTGCCATAAGTCGAACTCCTCTTGAAAAGAGCCCTCGGGCCATGGAGCGTCGGCAATCTTGCTTATAATAGCCCCTCCGCACTCAGCGTGCTGCCCCTCGATCATCTTCGGTTCTACCTTGAAGGTTTTAAGCCACAGTCCGAAGTGAGGAGTAATATGGAGGAAGGCCTCACACACGACAATGAACGATGAGATTTGGAGGATGGACTCCGGAGCTAAGTCGTGAAATTCCAGCCCGTAATAAAACATGAGCCCCCTCACGAAGGGATCAATCGGGAAGCCTAGCCCCCGAAGGAAGTGAGATGTGAGCACCACACTCTCACCGGGCTGGGGAGTGGGAATAGCCTGCCCTTGAGCAGGTAGCCTAAACGAGATTTCGCCGGTTAGATACCTGGCATCTCTCAGCTTTTGCATGTCTTCTTCCGTAACAGAGGAAGGCATCCACCGGCCTTGGAGGTCGGAGCCGGACATCATCGAAGGTCCGAAGCGCCTGAATTTGGAGCTTTGGGTGTTGGATCTCAAGGCGAGAGGTAGATTTGATTGGATTGAAAGAAAGGAGTCGAGCCTTGGTCTCTTTATAAAGAGGTTGAATACCAAGAGCCCTCCCCGTGACCGTTTGGGACTCACTTTCAATTAAGAAGTCAAACCAATGGCATGGTAGGGTTACCCACACTCGTATTGATGGGAATCCCAGAATAAGGGGACACAATCTCTGCTTTTACAAGACATGCCAAGGAAACCGCCTCGCTAAACACGGTGAGGTGGGACAGTAAAACAATTCGAATAATGGTTTGGCTGTGGCATGATGTCACGCTACAGAGTATGTCAGCAGATTGGATTTGTGTAAATATTATTCTCTCTACGATGGTATGTGGAACTTATTTTGCAGAGCCGGACACTATCCTTGTGTTCAAACATTTTCTATGAAGTATTCGGAGGAGGAACCCGCCTTGCAATGCCGAAGACAATTTGCGCGCCGGACTCATCGTCATTGAAGCCTAGTTCAGGGGCTACTGAGGGAGTCCTGGATTAGGGGGTGTCCGGATGGCCGGACTATGACCTTTGGCCGGACTCCCGGACTATGAAGATACAAGATTGAAGACTTCGTTCCGTGTCTGGATAGGACTTTCCTTGGCGTGGAAGGCAAGCTTGGTGATACGATATGAAGATCTCTTCCCATTGTTACCGACTCTAAGTAACCCTAGCCCTCTCCGGTGTCTATATAAACCGGAGAGTTCTAGTCCGTAGGACGAACAACAATCATACCATAGGCTAGCTTCTAGGGTTTAGCCTCTCTGATCTTGTGGTAGATCAACTCTTGTACTACCCATATCATCAATATTAATCAAGCAGGAGTAGGGTTTTACCTCCATCGAGAGGGCCCGAACCTGGGTAAAAACATCGTGCCCCTTGTCTCCTGTTACCATTCGCCTAGACGCACAGTTCGGGACCCCCTACCCGAGATCCGGCGGTTTTGACACCGACAATGACTATGCTTGTATTCTGTTATGTTTACTTCTGAGTACTTATTCCGTTGCTGGTAGTTCTTCATTTAGGAATTTCCTCACCAGCCAATTCCTCAGTGAAGAATTCATAAAAATCGCCTATTCACCCCCCTCTAGTCGATATAACGCACTTTCAATTGGTATCAGAGCAAGGTACTCCCTTGTTCTGTGTGATTTTGGTTTAACCGCCTGGAGTTTTAGTTATGTCGACTGCAGGATTGAGGAACATATCCTGCCCCATCTTTGACGGTCATGAGTATCCTAGGTGGAAGGCCATGATGAAGAAGCGACTCATGGCTATGGACAACAAACTGTGGACCGTCACTGAGATTGGTCTTACCGATCTATGCAAGATGGCGGAGGCTGATGACATTCGCAAGTACACTCTACTCAACCTCACATCAAAGGATGTCATCTGCTCATGTCTGTCCTGAAATCAGTTCAGGAACGTCATGCACCTCAATCACGTGAAGCTAATCTGGGACCGGTTCTCTGAGGTCTACGAAGGTCATCGTACTCGTCATGATCCTTGGTTTGAGGATTACAAGGATTCTCTCAAGGAGATGACTTTCGCACTTGAATTGTCATCCTCTTCACCATGCCTTATGGCAAAGGGTGCCAAGGTAACAGAATGCTACCTTTCCGAGTCTACTGATGATGAATCAGGTGATGAATTTCGCCCCAGCTATGTCAAATTTGCTTCCCTTGTCACTAAACAACAAAGAGCTTTGGAAAAAGCTCAATACATGCTAAATAAGAGCGATGATACGTTAGGTGAAGAAATGGATCAGTCAAAAGCATTGGCTGAGAGTCTTCAAAGACTTCAGTCCAAATTTGAGGCCCTTCAAGATCATCATAACACTCTCTTATATGATCACGAGAAGCTTTCTTCGGAATATATTCAAAGAAAGCAAGATCTTGAAAAGGTAAGAGTGGATTATGAAGATCTTCAGAAGGAGCGCGATTCATTACTTGCTCAAGAAATCAGCGCTACTCAGGAAGAATTTAGTCCACCATGTCTGAAGTGCATTGAATGTGAAACTGCTAATTCTTCACCTGAATGTTCAAATGCTGCTAATGCTGCAAATTCTTCATCTGTCTCTGCTGTCACTAATTCCTCATCTAAGGACAATGCAAGTATCACTGATGATGCAGGGCTGAAGGAATTGTACATGACAGGCATGTACAAAAGCCTCAAAGGGCATCAGACTCTTTGTGATGTGCTCAAAAAGCAGATCCTCAACAGAAACCCTAGGAAAGAGGGTATTGCCTTTGAGAGGAAACTCAATGCTGATGGAACATATTGGAAGCCTGAGCAGTACCCTAAAACCTCATAGGTTGCTGCAAAGGGACCTCCAGTTGATCCATCCAACTTATCTGGCTTTACATGTGAATCTCCTCATTCTTCTGATGAGTCATTTGACTCCAACTATAAACTGTTCAAAAACCAGAATGGTGAAGTATTTGCTAGATATGTTGGCCCTAACTGCAGGAACGGTTCACCTATGAAGAAAATCTGGGTTCCCAAAAGTTGTCTTGAAAGTCTTCAGCTGAATGTCCCCATGACACCACCTGTGAAGAATAGGAACCCCAGATCAACTTCTTCATATGAACCAAATTCTTCATATGGAACCAAGTCCTCATGTGGACAAAATTCCTCACGTGGATCAAATTCCTCAAAAGGATCAAAGTCCTCATATGATCATCATCATGCTAACCCTTCTGTTTCACAGGGTAGAGCTAAGGGCTATGAATATGTGCATTATTCTTCAAATCATTATGTTCATAAGTCCTCGAAGAATTTCTATGCTTATTCATATGCTTACCCTAACCCCTCTTATGTGAAACGAAGTGTACTGGCGTCTATGCCACCTTTCTCATATGGTGCTTATAGAGTGATGAATTCTTTGCCACCCCTTCAGATGTGGGTGGTGAAGAATAAGAACTAATCTCTTATGCAGGGTCAGGTCTCCAGACGTACTCAAAACGTCTGAAGAATTTGCTGGAGACCTGAACAATGCCTGATAGGACGCAGGCTAATCATGATGAAATGAACTTTCATTTCACACGTCCTCCTACCAATTTATCTGTTCTATTGCTTGATGAAATTGATCTGATGATATTGATGTCATATTCTTCACTGATGAAGTATATGAGTTCGTAAGTTGCACTAATTCATCTGCAGGATGATAAACCCAAAGCCAATGAGTGGGTCCTCGATAGTGGATGTACAAATCACTTGACTGGTGAAAAGAATCTATTGATGGATGCTCCTTTATCAACGTCACATCTAAAGCATATCATCTTCGCTGACAAAGGCAAAAGTCAGGTATTGGGTCTAGGTAAGGTTGTGATCTCTAAGGACACACACATGGACAAAGTCATGCTTATCGAGTCCTTAGGATACAACCTCATGTCTGTCTCAATGCTTTGTGATCTTGGTATGGTTGTTGTCTTTGGCAAGTATCGTTGTGTTGTGATCATGGAAGCTGACAATTCCAAAGTCTTCGAAGGCTTTAGGAGAGGAGACTTGTACGTTGTTGATTTCTCTACATGACCACAACCGGCTGTATGCTTACTTGCAAAAGCTTCAGAAGGCTGGCTATGGCATCGATGACTTGGTCATGCTGGCATCAGGAATCTGCACACGCTCTCGAAGAAGAAGCGTGTCATTAGCATTGAGAATGTCAAATTCCTCAAGGATCACTTATGCGGAGCCTGTGAAGCTGGGAAGATGACAAAGGCAAGCATCCAGCAAAGACTATCATGACTACCACTCGACCATGTGAAGTGCTTCACATGGATCTCTTTGGTCCTAATCATTATTCTGCTGTTACAAATGATGCATCTCGATATGGCTTTGTTATTGTTGATGATTACTCTCGCTACACATGGGTACACATTGTCACATACAAACATGAGGTGCAGGAAGTCTTCAAACGATTCTCCTCGAGGGCTTCAACCAAATTTGGTGTGAAGATCAAGCACATCAGGAGTGACAATGGAACTGAGTTCAAGAATTCCGGTCTTGACGACTATCTTGATGAACTTGGTATTACTCATGAGTTATCTGCTCCTTATACTCCTCAAAAGAATGGCGTCGTGGAGCGCAAGAACAGAACTCTTGTTGAGATGGCTCGCACCATGCTTGATGAATACAAGACGCCTCGTCATTTCTGGAGTGAGGCGATTGATACTGCGTGCCACATCATCAATAGAGTATATATTCACAAATTCTTCAAGAAGACTGCCTATGAACTCCTCACTGACAAGAAACACAATGTGAGTTACTTCAAAGTCTTCGGTGCTAAATGTTGGATTAGATATCCTCATCACAATTCTAAATTTGCACCGAAAGCACATGAGGGTTTCATGCTTGGTGACGGAAGGGACTAGCACACCTACAAAGGCTTCAACAACATTCTTCACAAGGTTGTTGAAACTATGGATGTGTGGTTCGATGAAACTAATGGCTCACAAAGAGAGCACCTACCTTCTGTGATAGATGAACCAGCACCTAAGTATTCTATCAAATTCAAAGCCACTGAGAATGTCATTCCTACTGAAGAATCTGCCGAAGAATTCATTCCAGAACATGATGAACGTCGAGCTGGAGCACCTGAAGAAAATGGTGCTGAGGAAAATGCACGTCAAGAAAATGCAGATCAAATTCCTCGAAGACAACCCGCTCATCCTCGTATTGCAAACTAAGTGCAAATCGAGAAGATCATCGATGACATTGAAGCACCAGGTCCTCTCACACACTCAAAAGCTTCACATTTGTCTAACTTTTGTGGGCACTTTGCTTTTGTCTCTATCATGGAGCCCACTAAGGTAGATGAAGCATTTCTGGAGCCTGAGTGGATTCAAGCTATGCAAGAAGAATTATATCAGTTCGAGCTCAACAACGTCTAGGAGCAATGATTTTCTTCAAGATTCCTTAATTGTGTGGATTTTTAATCTATACAACTCTGGAACCTAAGATAAAGAACGCTTAGTGAAATTCCTCAAGACTCGTCTGGTCAAATTCCTCAAAACCTATTCATTTTTTGAAAAAATCTTCTGAGAACGCATATGACCTCTCCAAATTCCTCGCAACTATACTCTGTTCATAGGTACAAATGTCCGCTAGTGAATCACTAGGTTCTCATCAACTTAACTCATTTGCAGCGTTCCTCGAAGAAAAGTTGCACACCTCTTCAGAAACTTCAGTTGTTCATATTCCTCAGCTGAAGAAAATGGCTGACAAGAAGCCACAGAAGGGAGGAAAGAGGCCTGAGGTCAATACTGCGTTTGAAATTCCTGAGAACATTTATGCTGGATACTGCACTCCTGATGAAGCCAAGTTTGGCAAGGAGGATATGAATCAGTGCAAGGTGCGCATACAAAGGATAGAGAGGAGATGGGCCCGAGAATGGAGGGAGTACATGTATGTTACTCCCAAGTATATGAGGAAATTCACGCTCAACCCTCCATGATCAAGACCTCCATTGGCACCAGGCCAATTGGCAGATCCCACCAGCCTCAAGCGCAGTGAGGACTATGCTGATGAATGGGCAAAGCGCCAGGCCAAATTGGCCACCAGCCTCAAGGCCAGATTCTTCAAGGCCCTCACGGCAAATTCCTCGTACTACTCCTTCAAAGTCCTCAGCTCCTCTGTCAAAGTCTTCAGCTGCTCCGACCAAATCCTCGGCACCTGTGCATCTCGCCTCGTGCCAAAGGACTCAAGGTTTCTAAATTGCCTCAGGAGCATATGCAAGCTCCTCAGCTGCTCGAAATTCCTCAGCTGGTCCCTCTCTGCTGAAGAAAAAGGCCACAGCTGGACGAGGCGTTCGACCAAGTCCTCACAAGAAGCAGGTCACCTTCGAAGTGCCCTCTGATGATGATGAGGATGATGATGAAAAACTTGCCAAAATCATCAGAGACAGGCAAGCCAGGGCCGCTAGAGCCAAAGGCAGCAATGTGCCGCTGATGTTGGATCCAAAGTTGATCCTCGACTACATTGATCTGTGGCACAAGGACCCTAACACGCCTTTGCCAGAGATGAACCTCACTCCTGGTCAGAGTCATGTTCTGACTGCCTTTATTGAGGAAGAAAAGTGGAAATTTGAACAAGGCAGAAGTTTGAAGAAAGCGCAGTACAAGAAACAATGCTACCTCAAGGACAATGTCCTCACACTCACTCCTGATCAGCTCCTTGCCTTGCAAGTTGAAATCAAACAACTAATTGATGAACTTGATCGCTACCATGCTTATTGGAAGGGCGCCAAGGTGCAGTTCGTCAATCTGACAAAGAAATTCACTTCATGTGCTGCTGCTCCTGTGCATGTTGAAGTTACTCAGGCTGAAGCATCTGCTCAGCCTACTGAAGAACATGCCAGCACCGCTGATGACAATTAGGCTGCTGAAGAAAATGAGAGTACCAGGGCTGATGACGCCATTCCAGCCGCTGAAGATATTGTCAGGGCATCCACTAGTGGTGTGCCTGAAGAAAGTGAACAAGTCAGGGCAACTGCATTAGTTGTGCTTGAGGAAAATGAACCAAAGTCCTCTGCATCTCCTGCTCCTTGACCAACTCCGATCCTTCCATCTGCATCAGATGCGAACAAGACCAAGGCTGCAGAGCGTGCAGCTGTGAAAAGAAAGGCATCAACTTCATCAAATTCTTCAGCTCCAAAGAAGAAGAAGCCACTGACTAGCTCAATTGACAACCCAATTGATGCCATTCCAGTCTCCTCCATGCCATCAAAGGACCTTGTTCCTTTTGGTGAAGATAATGTGATTCCCAATGAATCTGATGAAGAAACTCCTTCAGCTGCTTCGACAGAGCAGTTGGACGAAGAAATTGAAGTGGATGAAATCCCTTCAATCCCAGTCATTTCCTCACCTATGCCTCAGTTCACTGCTGAAGAGGCAGGTGTTGAAGAAATAGAAGATGAGGATGTGGACATTGACTGTACCACTCCTGTGCTCAACGATGAATTTTGGGATAGTCAGCACCCCAACTCTCCAATGTTCACTCCACTCCAAGCAATTCCTCAGTCCCCTGCTGCTACTGAAGTGCAAATGGGATCTAAAGAACCTCATGCAACCCCAAGTGTTCATGAATAAATTCCAGCCAGTAGTGCTGAAGAAATTGTCAATGAAGAATTGAAGACCCAGGCTAAAGCTGTAGAAGGGCCTGAAATTCCTCAGCCCGAGGAACCTGAGATTGCGATTCCGGAGGTGGTGATGCAATTGACTGACACTCCTCAGCCCAAGCAAAAGGATCCCTTCTCCAAGAAGCAAAAATTCAAGGCTGATGATTTCTTCGGCGAGCATGTGTTCTTCACTAAATTCAACCCCTATGACAATGCTCGTCTTAGAAGGAAGCATTGCTGGACTGCCAGCCAGGCCAACTTCTATTCCTCACTGATCTTCAACAAGGACAAAGTCTTCGACCTCGAGCACATTCCTCACGCGGACATGGAATCCATGCCTTTCTTCTCTCAAGTCCTCTGCATGCTTCATGATGCAGGCTTGCTCAATTTCTGCTCTGACATAGTTGATTGGAATGAAGAGCTCATTCTTCAGTTCTATGCAACTTTGCATATCACAGGTGATGCTGCTGATGTCAACTCGTGGGTGTTGGACTGGATGACTGAAAACACTCATTACAAGGAACCAACCTCTGAATTGCTTCGTGCCCTGCCAACCAGTCCTCCACCTGACGGTGCTCATTGTCTGTATGATGATCCTGAACTCACTGCTCACTATATGCAAGTGCTCATGAAGCCTATGAAGCCGGGTCAACCCCAAGGACCAAATTCCTCGTGAAGGAATTGCTCTATGTGCCAAGAACCATCTACCGCATTCTGACGAAGACCATGAGTCCCATCAAAGGCCATGACTCATCCGATGCAGAAATTATCGGAATGATGAAGAATATGCTTTTCAACATCATGCATGGCATCCCCATAAACTATCATGATTTCTTCATGAGGACTCTGGCGAATGTTGCACTTTCACCATTTGAGCTGAAGCCTTATGCGCCGTGGATCATGAGATTCCTCAAAACAAGGTCTTCACGCAACTACAAGGCTGATTTTCAGAATCACCTTAGCTACTTGCCCCCTATTGAAGTCCTCAAGCGGATAATTTCCTCATCTGATGAGAAGGGCAAGTCACCAGCCGTTATCGATGAAGGCATTCGTCCATTGGATGGTCAGTTCTGCAAAGTTGCAACTTACTCCACCAATGATGACTCTGCCACTCATGATTCTGCTGCCAATGCTACCAAGTCAAGTCCTCAAGCTACTGTTCCTCGTGTGATGACTGACCGTGAACTGCTTATAAGTCTTCACCAGAAGGTGGATCACAACCACAAGTGGGTTAAGTGTCAGTTTGGCTCCATTCTTAACAACATGACTTTCACACATAATGTAGTGAAGAAAAACCATTACTACATCCATGAAGTGTTTGATCGCACCTGGGATATTCTGTCACATCTATATGGTGAAGAAGATCTGAAGCAAATGGGCTTCAAGGAAGACTTTGACTGGTCTGCTCCTCCACCGAAGAAATACAAGAAGGTCAAGGTTCCTTCCTTGGTGGCTAGCTCATATTCTTCATCACGTGCCACAGACGAGCATGAAGACTTGGACGACACTGTAGCAGGCCCTACAACGACTCAAGACCCTGACAATCCTGGCGCTCCTCCATCATCATGATATTCTTCAGGGGCGTTAGTCCTCAGTTTCATCCCTTTTGGTCAGCCGATGACAAAGGGGGAGAAATTTGAGTTAGTCTTCAAGCGGGTCTAACTTATATGGGCGTTGTTTTGGCTAAGTTACAACTCTTGTTCTTCTGATGACTTTGCTGGATCGAGTTGTAATCTTAAACTCTATGGTGGCCTGATACTTCTGCTGTGTTCTTCTGCATGCTTATTCCTCATTAATGTCAATGCACGCATGCTGAATTACATCAGTCACCATATTTCATCATGCATTTCAAATTCTTCATATTATATATCAAATGCGTGTATGAATTACAAGATATAGGGGGATATCTCCATGATTATACTCTTCAAGTGTGCATTGCTACAAAAGAAAATTCCTCACTATGCACATCTTCAGGGGGAGTTCTTCTATATCTTGCAATCAATTTCCTCAACATCAGTATCTACACTTCATATATTTATCCCTGTTGAAAACTTAACCTATATTGTCATCAATCACCAAAAAGGGGGAGATTGTAAGTGCATCTAGTGCCCCTTAGTGATTTTGGTGTATTGAAGACTTATAGGTTAAGGGACTGATGCATTTGTGAGTGTACACAGGTCTATAAGTCTATGAGGAGTTTCATATTTACAGAGAAAGTCGACCCCTAAAAATGAAGTTCTTCAACTGAAGACTTTGGATTTCTGAAGACTTTGAAAGTGAAGAAATTGGTGTGACCTTGAAGACTTGGTATTCATTCGAAGAACATGAAGCGTGAAGACTTTTGTTTTCGTAATTTCATTTTCTCTTACTTGAGTCATAGGAAACACCGTACTGTTAAAGGGGGTCGAGGAAATACTAAGGAAAAATTTCCATGTGATGCTCCTACACCTACCAATCCCTTCGAGTGAAGCCATTGCAAATCTCATACAGTTCAGTCATATTCTTCAGTGACAGAGATAAAGTTCTTCTCGTCTCTGAGGAATTTGTTCTGACTGAGGAGTTAGGAATTCGCCAGTGCAAATTGCCTACACAGTGAGGAACATGATAGCCCTGAGGATTTTGATAGTCAAAACTCCGACCGTTGCTGTGCTTGAGCATCCCATTTGAGAGCATCCCATCCTCTGAGGACTTTGAGCAAAAATCATCAAGTGAGGAAAACCCAAACCCAACACCTACAGACCCAAAGTGATTGAGCATCACTGAAGAGATTGATCCTACGTGGATTTGACGCTTGTTTCCTTTGAAGACTGTGCTTCTTCCAGACGGTTAGGCGTCAAGGTCTAGAGCATCCAAGAGGAATTGTGGATCGCCGAGTGACCGAGTTTGTGAAGGTTAGGAAGTCACCTGAAGACTTACCACGAGTGATTGGGCGGGGTCTGTGTGACCTTAGCTCAAGGAGAATACGGTGAGGACTGTGTGTCTGGGACTGGGTGTCCTCGAGTTTAAATACTCAACTGCTCCAACCAGATGTACAACTGAGACAGCAGTTGGAACTGGTCTACCAAATCATTGTCTTCACCGAGCTTACTGGTTCTATTTCCTCAACTCTTTCATTTCCTCATGTCTCTTGTTGTGTGCCTGTTCATATCTGTATGAAGACTTTGACTGAAGACTTTCTCAATTTCCTCAGTTTAATTTCTTCAGTCTGTCCATCTTCTTTCTTGTGTTATCCTGTGTTTACGCTTTCTGTACTCTGTTCTTGTCTGCATCTCTTCATGATGACTATGCTTGTATTCTGTTATGTTTACTTCTGAGTACTTATTTCGCTGTTGGTAGTTCTTCATTTAGGAATTTCCTCACCAGCAAATTCCTTAGTGAAGAATTCATAAAAATTGCCTATTCACCCCCCCTCTAGTCGATATAACGCACTTTTAATTGGTATCAGAGCAAGGTATTCCCTTGTTCTGTGTGATTTTGGTTTAACCGCCTGGTGTTTTAGTTATGTCAACTACATGATTGAGGAACATATCCTGCCCCATCTTTGACAGTCATGAGTATCCTTGGTGGAAGGCCATGATGAAGAAGCGACTCATGGCTATGCAAGATGGCGGAGGCTGATGACATTCGCAAGTACACTCTACTCAACCTCACAGCGAAGGATGTCATCTGCTCCTGTCTATCCTGAAATTAGTTCAGGAACGTCATGCACCTCAATCATGGGAAGCTAATCTGGGACCGACTCTCTGAGGTCTACGAAGGTCATCGTACTCGTCATGATCCTTGGTTTGAGGATTACAAGGATTCTCTCAAGGAGATGACTTTCGCACCTGAATTGTCATCCTCTTCACCGTGCCTTATGGCAGAGGGTGCCAAGGTAACTGAATGCTACCTTTCCGAGTCTAGTGATGAAAGTGCAACTATCCCTAGGTGGTTTTGGTAATTCATAACAACATATAGCTCATTGAGCTAATGCTATTCCAAGACTATTTATTTCAGGAAGATCAATGAATGGCATGGCATGGATGATGAAAGTGGATCCCTCAAAATATCAAGGACAAAGGATTGGCTCAAGCTCAAAATCTCAAGACTCTTCATTTTATATTCAGTGATCCAAGATCACATTGAGTCTATAGGAAAAGCCAATACTATCAAGGAGGGATGAGGTGTTGCTTAATGAGCCTCTTGCTTCATGTGCTTAGTGATATGCTCCAAAACCCTCAACTACTTTCTCACATCCACATATGACCTAAACCTAAAGCCAAAATCGGTCACATCGATTCTTTCTATCCGGCGCCACCGAGTTCAAATGTCATAGCCACTGCCACAAACCCTAGGCAAATCGGTGTCACTGATAGGGATCTCGGTCTCACCGAGATGGGATTGTAATCTCTCTGTTTCCCTTCGTAATGTTCCGGTCTAACCGAAGTGAGCGATCGGTCCCACCGAGATTGCAATGTAAAGTCTCTGTTTCCCTTTTGTAACATTTCGGTCTCACCGAAAAGAGCAAATCGGTCCCACCGAGTTTACCTGACCAACTCTCTGGTTAGCTAATTACCAAAATCGGTCTCACCGAGTTTGTGTAATCGGTCTCACCGAGATTACATTATTCCCTAACCCTAGCCACATCGGTCCTACCGAGTTGCATTTCGGTCCCACCGAAAATCCTAACGGTCACTAGGTTTACTAAATCGGTCTGACCGAGTTTGTTGATTCGGTCCCACCGAGATTGGTAAATTGTGTGTAACGGTTAGATTTTGTGTGGAGGCTATATATACCTCTCCACCTCCTCTTCATTCGTGGAGAGAGCCATCAGAACAAACCTACACTTCCAACTTACCAGTTCTAAGAGAGAACCACCTACTCATGTGTTGAGGCCAAGATATTCCATTCCTACCATATGAATCTTGATCTCTAGCCTTCCCCAAGTTGCTTTCCACTCAAATCTTCTTTCCACCAGATCCAAATCCTATGAGAGAGAGTTGAGTGTTGGGGAGACTATCATTTGAAGCACAAGAGCAAGGAGTTCATCATCAACGCACCATTTGTTACTTCTTGGAGAGTGGTGTCTCCTAGATTGGCTAGGTGTCACTTGGGAGCCTCCGACAAAGATTGTGGAGTTGAACCAAGGAGTTTGTAAGGGCAAGGAGATTGCCTACTTCGTGAAGATCTACCGCTAGTGAAGCAAGTCCTTCGTGGGCGACAGCCATGGTGGGATAGACAAGGTTGCTTCTTTGTGGACCCTTCTTGGGTGGAGCCCTCCGTGGACTCGTGCAACCGTTACCCTTCGTTGGTTGAAGCCTCCATCAACGTGGATGTACGATAGCACCACCTATCGGAACCATGCCAAAAACATCTGTGTCTCCAACTGCGTTTGAATCCTCCAAACCCTTCCCTTTACTTTCTTGCAAGTTGCATGCTTTAATTTCCGCTGCCTATATACTCTTTGCATGCTTGCTTGATTTGTGTGATGATTGCTTGACTTGTCCAAAGATTGTTAAAATCTGCCAAACTCTAAAATTGGGAAAAGGTTAAGTTTTTAATTGGTCAAGTAGTCTAATCACCCCCCTCTAGACATACTTCAAGGTCCTACAAGTGGTATCAGAGCCTTGGTCTCCCTTTGCTTTGATTTCCATAGCTTTTGGTGGTCATAGCCTTGGTTTCACAACCTAGGAGAGTATGGCGTCTAGCGAGGGAAATTATCACCATAGAGGTCCTTACTTTGATGGAACTAATTTTGCTAGTTGGAAGCATAAGATGAAAATGCATATTCTCGGACATAACCCTGCCGTTTGGGCTATTATTTGTATTGGCTTGCAAGGTGAATTGTTTGATGGGAGAGAGCCGAACCGTGAAGCTAATGCGGAAGAATTGAAGATGCTGCAATACAACACTCAAGCTTGTGATATCATCTTCAACGGATTGTGCCCCGAAGAATTCAACAAAATCAGCCGTCTTGAGAATGCAAAGGAAATTTGGGACACTTTGATTGATATGCATGAAGGTACCAACTCCGTCAAGGAATCCAAGTTGGATGTGCTCCAAAGTCAGCTTGACAAGTTCAAAATGAAGGATGGTGAAGGTGTCGCTGAAATGTACTCCAGGCTTGCTCTTATCACAAATAAGATTGCCCGCTTAGGGAGTGAAGAGATGACCGACAGATTCATCATCAAGAAGATCCTAAGAGCATTGGATGGAAGATATGATACCGTGTGCACATTGATTCAAATGATGCCCAATTACAAGAATCTCAAGCCAACGGAGGTCATTGGTAGAATTGTTGCTCATGAGATGTCACTCAAGGATAAGGAGGAACTTCACAACAAGTCAAGTGGTGCTTACAAAGCCTCATGTGAAGCCCCCACATCATCAAGTGAGAAACAAACCTTCAATGAAGAATTGAGCTTAATGGTGAAGAATTTCAACAAATTCTACAAGAGTAGAAGCAAAGAAAGAAGCTCTAAGTCAAGGTCCTACAATGATAAGAGATCTTCTAGTCGAGAGCGCAATTGCTACAATTGTGGGAGACCCGGACACTATTCCAATGAGTGTACGTCACCCTACAAAAGAAGAGAAGATTCTCCAAAAAGAAGAAGTAGAAGAGAAGAATCACCACCAAGAGAGAGAAGGAGTAGAGATAATCGTTATGAACGAAGAACCTCACGGAGAAGCAAAGATTCAGAAAGGAAAGACAAGTCATCAAAGAGCTACACAAAACGAAGACATCAAGCTCATGTTGGTGAATGGGTATCCGGTTCCGATTTTGAACATCACTCTGAGAGAAGCTATCACTCCGACTCTAAACATATTCAAGATAAAGGTGTTTCCGGTCTAGCACTTGTGTCAACCAACTCCTATGACATATTTGACTCACTAAATGAAGGAATTGGAAGATGCTTCATGGCCAAAGGTCCAAAGGTAACACATCCCGAGTATGTTGATTTCAATAGTGATGAAGATGACTTTTTAGGTGATGATGATTTACTTGTTGACAACTCTAGTGATGAATACTATGATGGAACATCAATTAATCATGCTAAACAAGATAAAACGAATGACAATGATGAGGAGAAGATTGAGCTTCTAACTAAAGAACTAAACACTCTTAAGTTAGCTCATGAAACTATCTTCGAAAATCATCGAGAACTTTTAAGAGCTCATGAGAAGTTACGCTTTGAAAAGCTCAATCTTGAGCAAGAGCATGAGTTCTTAAAGGAAATCAATGATGATCTTCGCAACAAAAGTTCTTCTTATATTGCCAAGCGTTTACTCTTATCTACTTACATGCCTCAAGTCAAGTATAGTAACAAGAACAAGAAAGATTCTTCCTCTAGTAGTAGTAATAACAATGCTAAATCCAATATTGTTGCTTCTAGTAGTTCTCTTGATTCCACTAATGATTCTCTTAGACAAGTTACACTTGAGCAAGAAAATAGCTTATTGAAGGGAATTATAGAGAAAGGTGTATACAAGAGCCTTGCCGGGAGTAAGCAATTCGAGGAAATTGTACGCAAGCGAGGAAGGCACCGGAAGAATCAAGGTGTTGGTTTTGAACGAAAGTTCAATGCCAGTGGAGTTGAGTGGGAAGAAGATCAATACCCCAAGAGGAAGTTTGTTCCTCAACAAGAGAAGTATGATCCTACTTCCTTCAAGGGAACACAAGCTCAAGATGATCTTCCACCACAAGACCATAAACGCAAGGACAAGCTTCAAGAGGAGATTGATGCATTTCAAGAAGCACCTAAGGCCTTGGTCAAGTGGGTTCCCAAGACTACGTCAAGTTCTACTTCATCAAGTACAACCACAACTCCAAGGATTCCCATCAAGATGATGTGGATCCTGAAGAAGAAGAACTAGAGAGTTCTTGAGGGTGACTCCGCCAACATTCTTCACTCATATCTTTATGGCAAGAACAAGTGCAATCAACTTCCACATCTTGCACTAGTTCAAGGAGTCACAAACCCTCATGTTGGTAAGGCAAGGGACAAGGTAACAAAATGATTTCATGGACATCATCTTGTGTGTGCACCACTCTATGTCTATGGATATTCTTGTTTTGTTCCTTGTGGGACTAACCCATGTAGGTATGTTGAAAGTGCAACTCACTCCAAAAGATTGCTCCAAATGATCTACATCAACTTTGAGCATTCACATCTTCAACACCTACATGAAGTCATCATCGATAAAACCCAAGGTTAGTTCATCCCTCTAAGAGGTGATCTCACATCTAGGGGGAGCTTAACTCTAAGAATTGAGTCAAAGCAACTCTAATGGTGTGAACACATCAATGCATTATGTAAAAGTGGTAACCCCACTTGAGCTTAAACGATGAGTATGACCTATGATCAAATGTTCTCATTTGACTCCTAAGTCAATATACTCATATATAGATGACCTAGTCATCGCCAATTGTTTGATAGATGCTAGAATTGGTTGTGCATGCTTTGCCACATATTTCATTTGTCACTTTATTGTGTGAGCATGTTGGTTGCATATTTTACTCATTCGAGGACATCCACTTGTTGTTTTGATTGATTGGTTTCCTTTTCTTTGGCCAAGTGGATGGACAAGAATGCCTAAGAACCTTCTCTAGCTATCTATGCTTATCTCGTCTCAAACTCTATTCATGCTACATCACAAATTTGATCAAGTTAGATTCGAACCACTCTGTGTGAGGAGCACCCGGAGTCCCCGATTCGTCATAGACGTAAACTTCCAAAACTTCTTTGTGATTCTCGGTCTGACCGATTCCTCCATTTCGGTCCCACCGAGATCACTAAGTCAATCTAGGTTTTCAATCTCGGTGCAACCTGTCGGTGTACTAGAGTAGGGGTACCCTAGTATCCCAAACTTGTGCACGGGCAGTTGCAGCACCCCGCGGCAAGGCTTGCCGGGTGACCGCCAAGGTCCTCCGTGGTTCCTTTGGAGCCATTCAAGAACAAAGTATTCAAGCCAAGGAGACAAGGCCCCGGCAAGAGGTGCTTGCCGGGAAGGCCAACCAAGGCATCTCAAGGAACTTGCCGCGACGCGCCACGCGTCCCGGCAAGGCCCGGTGAGCAACAAGCTTCCGGACGCGACAAGACAACGACCGCGGCAAGGCGCTTGCCGCGGCAAACTACCACTCTGTACCCGCGCTCCAGCACATCCACCAACGTGTCGCCCTGGGACCTTTCCAGGCGCGCGTGGCAAGAGGCTGTGTGGCCAACGTTGCATGGTGGCAAGCGACGCTGACAAGATAGCCATCGTGGCAAACGGTGGCGTCCCTGACGGTCCCTTTCTACACTGTTTGGGCGATGCAGACAAGCATTTAATGCCTTTGTCCCCTGCCGTCAGGGTTAGGTAGGATACACTGTACAGGTAGCTGTACCAACCACAATTCCTTTTCCATTTTTACCCTTGTCTACGTTGCCACCTGTCGGTGACCCCTTTAGCATATAAAAGGAGGCCCATGCGCAACGTAGAAGGGGGTTGGAAGGCAGAAAAACACTCACGCTCGGTCTCGTTAGCAGCTGGTGTGTACTGTAGCACTCAGCGCTCCCGAGCAAGAACTCAATACACTCAAACATGCAGCAGTAGGAGTGTTATCTCTCCGGAGAGCTCCAAAGCTGGGTAAACTGCTCGTGTGCTTCGCCTCGATCTGCTCTTCGTGCGATCTCCGCCCCCCGCCGAACCGAAAGGGGCTTGGTCCGCCGGTCCGATCTTCGTGCGATCAGTTTCCTCGACATCTTTGGCGCGCCAGGTAGGGGGGCGTCGAGGTTGTGTGAACCTGATCCGGCGTTCACACGAGCTAGATCTTCATCTTCTTCATCGACATGCCACCAAAGAAGAAGGCTTCGGCGGTAGCTGTTCCGTCCACGTCGATCCCACCACCACCGGAGCAAACGGGTGGTGGGGTAGACGCCGGCGGAAGAACGGACATCGACGAGGGAGCCCACGGTGCTGCCAGGTCCAAGGACAAGGCTGCGCAGTCCTCGGCGTCCGTACATGCACCGCGCCCATCTCAGGAGGCGCAGGACCGACAGCGTCATGGTATTCACAGTGCCATACGTTTGTTGGACCAAGATCGAGCTGGTGGATCCCGGGGTGCTCAAGACCAGCATGCACGCCAACGTGCTGGCACGAGTGAGACACGATCGCCTAGACGGGATACTGCTCCTTCTAACATAGTTAGAAGTCCGAGCATATCCCACTCCTCGCGCCGTTCGCCACTACCGCCCACCACTCCAGCAGAAGCTTTGGCGCGAGCTCAACTGCTCCTAGATTACCCTCCAACGGCAGACAAGATCGATGAATGGAGGGCCACCATTCAGAGTCTCATCGGCTATGCCAACGGCGACACTCCGCGGCAGCCGAGTACATCGCTGTCGCGGCAGGACAGCCAGGCACGAGCCAATGGCGACAAAACCGGTCGGGGTGCAACCACCATGCACTCTCCACCCCGAAGGCCAAGATCGCCGACTCGCCGGATCCACCTCGGCAGCGACTCCACCGCATCATCAGATCCACGAGCTCGTCGCGATCAGCGCCAAGTTCTTCACGAACGACAGCAAGAAGACGCTCGTACTCGCATCGAGCGCCAAAGAGAAGCGCGGCGTCAATCCGACCAGCGCGCTGGGCCCTCTGTCGACATGCATGCGCCAGGGGAACCAGGCGACTTGCCGTACGCGGTAGGTTGCCCTGCGTTCACTCGTTAGCTGCGGCAAGTCCAGTGGCCCAGCACGAAGAATTTCAAGCCAGACGTACCAGAGAAGTACGACGGCAAGTCGCATCCGTCAGAGTTCCTCAGCATCTACACCAT
>NC_057801.1:311511473-311521348 GCF_018294505.1 Triticum aestivum
TCCTTGCCAACTACTTCCCGCTGGTGCTCAGGCCCAACGTCAGATCCTGGCTCATGCACTTGCCGGACAACTCCATATCCTCTTGGGCAGACCTATGCCATCAGTTTGTCGGCGCCTTTACAGGCGGCCACAAACCTCATGGCCAAGAGAGTGACGTTCATCTGCTCGCCCAGAAGGAAGGAGAGCCCCTGTGCAAGTACATTCAGAGATTCAGCCGCGTACAGCACAACATCCTAGATGTCCACCCTGCCGCGGTAATCAGCGCGTTCCATCAGAACGTGCGAAACCGCAGGATGCGGGAGGAGATGGTGATGTGCAAGATCAGAGACGTCAGTGAGCTATATGCCCTGGCCGACAAGTGTGCACGTGCTGAGGAAGGGAGGAAACTCCCCGGAGAAAATACAGAAGCAGGAGGATCTGATAGTGAGGATGCTGCCCCGGCAAAGAAAAACCGGCAGCAGAACAACAGGAAGAAGAAAGGCAAAGATGTGCTAGTCGTCGAGCAGTCCGGCAACGGAGGTGGCCCCAAGAAAGCCAAAGCTGGTAGCTCCGGCAAGGAGATTGTCGCGGGCACCAACTACCAGGCTGTGGCGGTCGCCGACAAGCAGGACGGCACCAACAAGCAGTACTGCAAGATCCACCGCACCAAGGGCCATGATCTCCAGAGCTGCAAGATGGTCGAGCAGCTCGTCGAGCAGCAAAAGGCTGAATACGAGCGACGCGACAAGGAGAAAGCCCAGGAAGGTGCTGGAGGAGCCGGCAAGAAATGCCCCGGCCGAGGAGGACGCCGCGGCAAGGCCAAGCAGCGGCAAGGAGACAGACCTCCCCGCGGCCGTGACAAGGATGAAGATGATGATGACGACGAAGATATGGATGATGACGAGGCCGATGAGCAGGAGTTCCAGAAAGCCACAGAGGTCCTGTGCATTGACGGCGGTGCTTCTCTGCATACTTCACACCGCCAGCTCAAGCAGTGGGTGCGGGAAGTCAATGCGGCAGAACCACCCGTCGAGTCACGCAAGCCTCTGAAATGGTCCATCACGCCTATCATCTTTGATATTGAGGACGACCCTGACCGCATAACTGCGGTCGGGTGCTTGCCGATGTTGGTTTCACCAACTATCCGCAACCTCAAGGCCACTAAGATGCTAGTTGACGGCGGGGCCGGCTTGAACCTGATCTCCTCCGCGGTACTCCGGAAACTCCAGATCCCTGACAGCGAGCTCGAAGAGACCGGCACATTCCAAGGAATCAATCCTGGAAGGAGAAAGCCGAAGGGAAAGATCACGTTGCCAGTGACATTTGGCAGCGAGTTGAACTTCAGGACTGAGAGGGTCACTTTTGACGTCGCTGACTTTCCATTGCCTTACAATCGGATACTCGGCCGTCCAGCACTCGCCAAATTCATGGCAGCCTCTCACTATGCATACAACATGCTGAAGATGCCAGGCCCGATAAGTATCATCTCTGTCCCTGGAGACAAGAACGATGCTCTTATCTGCGCCGACAAGATCTACCGGGAAGCAGCAGCCGCAATAGATCGCAAGTCACTTGCCGTTGAAGCTCCCGGGGCGAAGAAGAAGATCAAGTCCGGCAAGAGTTCTGATGCCCACTCCGGCAAGCGCACCTCTTCGGAGTGCTGCGCTACCATCGAGGACGGACCATCGAGCTCCACCGGCAAGTGTAAGAAGGCAATGGCAGCTCCACCAGAGACCAAGAAGGTGTCCGCCAAGGAGGACGGCACTGGTGGTACCTTCACCATCAGTGCCACTCTCAACCCTAAATAGGAAAGCGCGCTCGTTGCTTTCCTACGGGCGAACGTCGACGTGTTTGCGTGGCAACCGTCTGACATCCCTGGTATTCCCAGGAAAGTAATCGAGCACCACCTTGCCGTCTGTCCTCATGCGCGGCCCGAAAAGCAGAAAGTCAGGAAACAGGCAGTGGAGCGCCAAGAATTCATCGCAGAAGAAATCAAGAAATTGGAAGCAGCAGGCCTTGTCAGAGGAGTGCTCCATCCTACGTGGTTGGCCAACCCTGTAGTCGTGCGCAAGGCTAACGGAAAATGGAGGCTTTGTATCGACTTTACCGATGTCAATAAAGCTTGTCCCAAAGATCCATTCCCTTGCCGCGCATCGACCAGATCGTTGACTCCACGGCCGGATGTGACTTGCTTTCATTTCTTGATGCATACTCAGGATACCATCAAATCTTCATGGCAGAAGACGATGAGGAGAAGACCACATTCATCACTCCATGTGGCACATACTGTTTCATACGGATGCCTTTCGGTTTAAAGAATGCTGGTTCAACATTTGCGAGGGTAGTCCATGACGCTTTTGAGCCACAAATACACAGAAATGTGGAAGCCTACATGGATGACATAGTGGTCAAGAGCAAGGACAAGGCGACTCTGATTCAAGATTTAGACGAAACCTTTGCAAATCTGCGCAAGATCAACCTCAAGCTTAACCCCGAGAAGTGTGTGTTTGGAGTCCCCTCCGGCAAGCTTCTCGGGTTCTTCGTGTCTCAGCAGGGAATTGAAGCTAATCCCGACAAGATCAAGGCCATTGAGCAGATTGAAGCACCAAAGCGTGTCAAGGATGTACGAAGACTTGCCGGTTGCGTGGCTGCTCTCAGCAGGTTTATCTCTAGATCTGCTGAGCGCGCCCTGCCGTTTTTCAAAATATTGAAAAAGGCAGGTCCAATGAAATGGACTCCGGAGGCGGAGGCTGCGCTGCAGGACTTGAAGAGATACCTGTCCTCCACTCCAACACTTGTCGCACCTAAGCCACAAGAGAAGTTGCTGCTATATATAGCGGCAACCAATCAAGTGGTTAGTGCTGCGTTAGTAGTAGAGAGGGAGGCGGATGATGAACCAGCAACCACAGCAGATGCATCCAGCGACAAGCAAGGGACTTCACCGGCAAGCTCTGGTCCTGACAAAGATGGATCTGCGCAGGCGCGTGAGAAGATGCAGAAGAGAATGGTGCAGCGCCCAGTTTACTTTGTCAGTTCCCTTCTGCAGGGGGTTAGGTCAAGGTACTCTGGTGTGTAGAAATTGCTTTTCGGCCTTCTCATGGCCTCGAGAAAGCTGCACCATTACTTCCAAGCACATGAGATCACAGTCGTCACTCGTTTTCTGCTGAAGAGGATACTGCAAAATCCAGAAGCAACAGGCAGGATTGTCGAGTGGGCACTGGAACTATCAAGCTTTAGCCTCAAGTTTGAGAGCACTTCAACTATCCAAAGCAGAGCATTGGCGGAGTTCATAGCAGAATGGACGCCAACACAAGATGAGGAAATTCCAGAAACAAGCATCCCCGTCAAGGAAGCAAGCAAGGAGTGGCTGATGTACTTTGATGGTGCCTTCTCGCCGCAAGGCGCCGGTGCGGGCGTGCTACTTGTTGCACCCACCGGAGAGCACCTCAAGTACATAGTCCAGATGCACTTTCCCAAGGAGCAAGCAACGAACAATACCGCAGAGTATGAAGGTTTGCTTGCCGGTCTCAGGATCGCAGTAGACCTTGGGATTAAGAAGCTCATTGTCAGGGGTGACTCACAGCTTGTCGTCCGCCAAGTGAACACAAATTGTCAGAGTTCGTTGATGGAAGCTTACGTTGATGAAGTGAGAAAGCTAGAAGAGCACTTTGACGGCCTACAGATGGAACATGTTCCAAGAGCTCAGAATGACATTGTCGATGGCCTGTCAAAGTGCGCCGCACTTAAGTTACCTGTGGAACCAGGGATCTTTGTGCTCAAGATGACTCAACCGTCTGTAACGCCATCAACTGGACAGAGCAAGAAGAGGAAGTTGATTTCTGCTGACTATTTTCCGGCAGAGCTCCCCGAAGCCGCCGCAAAGAAGGTCCTCAAGATCGACACCAAGGGTGCTGAGGAGCAGTCTGCTCCGGCAAGCCCTAGGGTTTGTTCCGTTGAAGCAGACGCTCCCGACAAGTTTTGCTCCGGCAAGCTTGCCGGGGAATGTCAAGCTCCGGCTGAACCGCAGGTTCTCGCCGTAGAAGCGGATGTTCCCGCAGCAGCAGATGTGCCTTTAGTCCTTGTTGTCGAGCCGCAAGCTCCAACATGGGCACAACAGATTGTCCGTTTCCTTCAGACAGGAGAACTTCCCGAAGAGCAAGAAGAAGCGGAAAGAGTAGCCCGGCAGTCAAGTATGTTCCAGTTTGTCAACAACACACTGTACAGAAGAAGACTCAACGGTGTGAAATTGAAGTGTATTCATCGGGAAGACGGACAAAAGCTGTTGGCAGAGATACATGGAGGCATATGTGGTCACCACATTGGCGCAAGAGCACTTGCCGGCAAAGCGTTCCGGCAAGGTTTCTTTTGGCCGACAGCCCTCCAGGATGCAACTGCACAAGTAACCAAGTGTGAAGCGTGCCAGTTCCATTCCAAGCAGATACACCAGCCAGCTCAAGCTCTCCACACGACCCCTTTATCCTGGCCATTTTCGGTCTGGGGGCTCGACATCCTCGGCCCCTTTCCCCGAGCTGTCGGGGGCTTTGAGTACTTGTATGTTGCAATCGACAAGTTCACAAAGTGTCCGGAAGTGGAAGCAGTGAGGAAGGTGACAACACAGTCAGCAGTCAAGTTCTTCAGGTCGATTGTTTGCCGTTTCGGGATCCCTAATAGGATCATCACCGACAACGACACGCAATTCACGAGCCGCACCTTCATGCAGTACGTCCAAGATCTTGGCGCCAAGGTCTGCTTCGCTTCTGTTGCTCATCCGAGAAGCAACGATCAAGCGGAGAGGGCAAATGCTGAAGTGCTGCGCGGGCTCAAGACCAGGACTTTCGACAGGCTGCACAAGTGCGGAAAGAACTGGATTGAGGAGCTGCCGGTGGTTCTTTGGTCGATAAGGACGACGCCAAATCGAGCCACTGGGCAGACACCTTTCGCTCTAGTCTATGGAGCAGAGGCAGTTCTCCCCATGGAACTCGTATACGGGTCACCTCGAGTGCTCGCTTATGATGAGCTGGAGAAAGAGCAGCTGTGACAAGATGACGCGCTGCTCCTTGAGGAGGACCGTCTTCAGGCTGCTGTATGAGCTGCTCGATACCAGCAAGCTTTTCGCCGCTACCATAGCCGCAAAGTTAATGCCAGAAGTCCCGAGGAAGGCGACCTTGTTCTTCGGCACGTTCAGTCCGCCAAGAATTCCAACAAGTTGACGCCGAAGTGGGAAGGCCCTTACCGGGTGAAACGAGTCACTAGGCCTGGCGCTGTCCGCCATGAGACTGAAGATGGCATTCCGGTGAGCAACTCCTGGAACATTGAGCATCTTCGTAAGTTTTACCCGTAGGGCGCGGTTGCCGGAACCTGTTCCGGCAACCACCTTTTGTACAAGTCTTGCCGATGTTGCATATAATCCTTTGTACGAAGCCGGGCGCAGACCCCGTGCATAAGTAAAGCTCATGTGCTCCGCACATCTTGTCGATTTCATGCTTTTTACTTCTTTTGCATGCATTATCTGACACTTTGTGCAGCGCCTAACCACGGTAAGCAATAACGAGCCATAAGGCTCCATATCTTTATTTTCTCTTCTTTCTCTTTCTCAAAGGAAAGGAAGGTTCCCCCGCCCACAAGTTTGCCGGGGGGAAGGAGAAGATAATGGTGTGGACCAAGCGTCATTTGAGGAAGTTTCGCCTTACCGGGAAGCAAACGACAGAAAAGCTAAGTTGCCAAAGTTTGAGCAATCAGTTTTAATTTTTCAGTTATCTTCCTCGAACGATCGTGCTTTGTATGGAAAACCTGTGCGCGGAGGAACCTACTCGTAGCTAGTTGTGCCCTTACTTTGTTTCGAGTCCGCTCAACAACTTAAGTGAGCTGCGACTAGTTGCGACAAGGTTTCTTGTTGGAAGCGGCACCGCCAGCAGGCTGCTGACGTCCTGCACTCAGCGCTCGCGGCCCAGGTGCCTGCGCCGACAAGTTCCCTAAAAGCGTAGGGCAAAAACATACAAAGGAAGGGATCAAGTAAAGGAAATAACATAGCAATCTCTACCCAAAATAGAGTTATATTACAAGATAGCTTGTCGCAACTCTAACAGACTGTTCTCATGACATGACCAGCAACGACAAAGAAAAAGAGAAAACGGGCGGCCTAATCTACGTGATCGCCCTCAACCCTCTTGATCCCGCTCACCTTGTCCACAATGGGTGCGACAAGGGCCTTGAGCGCTTCCAGATCAGCATCCGGCGGCAGGGACCTGAGGACGTTGGTGAGGTTGAGGCCTGGGTTGCGGAAGGCCACCTTCACCAGCACCTTTTGAAGAGCTCTCGCGCAGATCTTGCGCGACTCGTCGGCCAGCTACTTTGGGATCTTCTCCCGGAGTCACTGGAGGGCCGTCGCCACGCCCTTGAAGAACAAGCTGAGCTTGGCACTGGGTTGGAGGTGCTCATCAGAGGAATACCCGAGATCCTCCATCCCCAGCTGCGCCAGCTCCCCGTCGATGGCTGCGGCAACATCCACGAGACCCTCGGTCCAGTGCTCCACATTCTCCCTAAAAGTGTCCTGGGCGGCAGCAGCACTCGCCAGTAGCGCCTCGTCGGCCTTGATCTTCTCCTTCAAGGCCACCTCCTGCTCCCTGGCGCCGTCCAGCGTCTTGGTCAAAGTAGTCAGCTTCAACTCAAGATCTGCGTTGGAGTCCTTGGCGGCGCTAAGCTCTTTGCTCCTCTCAGCGAGACGACCCTGCAGCTCACCATGAGCGGCATCGTCCTTCTCGCGCTCACGCTTGAGCGCAGCAAGCTCCTCGCTGCTCGCCTTGAGATCGGCCTCCAGCTGCGCCATTTTCGTCTCCAGCTCCTTCTTGGCGGCCTCGGCAGCTGCGGCAACATCCTCTGCTTCCTTGAGAGCCCCGCCAAATGTTTGCTTGCGCGCGGCAAGCTCCTCCTTGTGGCTGTCAAGGTTGACCTTGCGCTGCGCCAACTCGCCTTCCTGTGCAGATAGCTTCTCGGCAGCAAGCCGCTGTTGCTCTTCGACTTCAGCCTTCTCGAGGAGGAAGGCTTTACGCTCCTCGGCGAGTTGCTCCAGCTCCTCTGCCAGAGACCGGAGAGCTTCCTGGTTGAAGCCCCGGAGCTCCTCCGTGCACTTCTCGATGTCCACTCCAGCCTTCGCGACAAGCGCTTCTCGGGATACCAGCTTGGCCTATCGGGCGCGGTAAAGCGACAACAGCTTCCGCAGCAGTCGCTCCTCCTCAGGCTCGTCGCTGCTGCTGCTTGGTGCATCGACCAGCGTCAGCCCAGCGGAGGCGAGCACCTCTCCATCCAAGATCTCTCCTTCGACCGGCGCCTTGGAGCTTGACGCCCAGGGGAGCTTGATGAAAATGCCGTCGATGGCCTTCAAATAGGCGCCGGGCTGGGGCTCTTCGGAGCCTGGCGCTGCAGCAGCGGCAGAGGGATAGGCGGTCGGCGTAGAGCCTGATGCTCCTGCGGCCTCGGGGCCGTCAGTGCGATCGCCGAATCCCTCGCCAGCTTCTGCGGCGGCAGCTTTGGCGGCCTCTTCGCCGGCGGGATCATCAGCGCCGGCTTCTCCTTCGGTGGCAATGGTGTTGTCGGTATTGCTGCGCGCGTTCTCCTCGCCGGCGACCTCGGTTTCCATCGGCTCCGTGGCAGATGGATCTGACGAACGGAAAAAGGAGAAAAGTCAAGCAAATATCCAAAAAGAAAATCAGAAGAAGAAGAACCCAAAGGAAGTTTTCAAGCAAGAGGATTACTTGTACTAGGATCTGCAGTTGTGGTCTCAACCACCGGAGGGTCGCTGGTGCTGTCCCTTGCCGGAGAACTGTCCCTTGCCAGAGAATTCTCCCTTGCCGGAGAACGCTCCCTTGCCGGGGAATCCTCCCTTGGCGGTGTACTCGAAGCAGATGGCATTTCGGGAGCGGCTTCCGGGCACTCCTAGTGAGGCTGCTCTGCTCCTACACAAACCAACAGTCAGATATCAGCAAAGAAAGAGCACCCATGCGCGCCTGACTGCAGGAAGTAAACCATATACTTACGCTGGGGGCTGCACTGGGGGCTGCTTTGGGGAAAAGTTGCCGGGTCCGGCAAGGTGGTCTCAGACACGCCCCCTGCTGTCGTGGTGGGTTCGTCCTCGATGACAATCACCGGGACCTTGGCTCTCTTCGCCGCTCTCTGGGCCAGCATCCTGAAAAGGAATGGGTTCAGAGTGAAGCAAATCAGATACAAAACAAAGCAGCAAGAATTGAAGAACTACAAGTACAGCAAAGAATCTTACTCTTCTTCTTCCTCATCGGAGCTGAGCGCGGAGAGATCGAAGTCCGGCTCGCCTCCGGTGCGACGAGGCGGAGGAGTAGGTTCTCTTGTCCGCTTGGCAGGAGCAGTAGCGGTGGACCGGGAAGACCCCGCTCCAGTTGCCGCAGCGGCGTGAGGCGCTCCCGCGGCAACAGTGCTTGCCGCGGTAGAGCGTGTCGCGCGGCACGGCGGCTGTTGACTCGTCTGCCGCCCCGCTATGTCCCCGGCCTTGCGGAGACACCTTCTTGGTGGAGCTGGGGGCTCCTCTTGGAGCGAGCTGGCTGAAGGTGGCGTCCCTCGGCGGGCTCGCTCGACTCAGCTTCAGGCCCGACAAGCTCTTCCTCGCCGGCAAGCTCCTCTCGCTCGACAAGGCTTGCCGCCTCTGCTGCCTCTGCCTCCTCCACGGTGAATCCGAACTCGCCCGCGGCAGCGGCTGCTGCCGCCCCTTCCAGCCTAGTGGCGATGCACTGCATCTCCGCATCGGTGGTGTCGCGAGTAAGGCTTTTCTGTTCATTGGAGCGGGCCGGAACTTCTACCAAGCCGTCAAAGAAATCCCGCACGACGTCGTCTGCAGGCTCTTGCCAAGTTGGGACAATTCCATGCGAATCGCACAGCGGCATCATTGCACGGATGCGGTCGAGTGAGGAATTGTTGCACAGCGGAACGACACCCCTCGGCAACATGAACGCTTCGGGATGCTGAGGATCGCGCTTGAACAGTTCTAGGATCATCGCGTCCAGTTCCAGGACAGTGAAGTTGAAGTTCAGGCCCGGGCGCAGCCTCATGATATCCGCCGCGTTCTGGAACTCCCAGGCGGGTCTCCTCCTCTCCTGCAGGGGGGCGATGCGGCGGCGAAGAAAATCTGCGCCAACGGCGCCTACGGTGAGCCCGGCAAGCCTGAGGCGTAGGATCCGGGTGACGGCAATCTTCAGCCTATCGTCTTCCGGGGCCATGTTGCTCCAATCGTTGCTGCGCGCTATTGGGGCTTGGCGCTGGGCGGTAAATGGCTGCGGGTTCTCCTCGACAATCCAACACCATTCTGCTCTCCATTCCTCCCACTTGCTGCGGAGCTCTCCCTCCAGATAAGCTTCCTTCTTGCCAGCTCTCGAGATCCAGGCGATTCCGGCGGATAAAGGCTCCCCTCTCTCAACTCGGGGCATAAAGAAGTGGCGGAAAAGAGCTATGTTTGGATAGACTCCGACAAAGTTTTCGCAGAGATGTGCGAAAACTGCCATGGTCAGAACAGCATTGGGGGTGAAGTCAAGGAGGCGGAACCCGTAGGTGTTCATGATATCGCAGAAAAATTCAGAGAAAGGCAGGCAGAGCCCGCAGTAGAAGAACAGCGCGAAGAAAGGGTACCCATTCGGAGCCAGTTCCGAAGCGGCAGCCGGGAGTACCTTCGTACGCGGATGCGCTCGCGTCTCCGTCGACCAGAAGAGGTAGTAGTGCTCCCTCAGCTCCTTCACGGCAAGCTGGGGGGGGGGGGAGATTGCCCGCTCCTTTCGCAGCGCCACGAGCCGCTGCGCCTCGGCCGACTTCACGACCTTCCCCTTGTTGGCTTTCGGAGCCATGGCGGAGGTGGTGGGGGAGATCGACGGCGTTGATGA
>NC_057801.1:311521463-311570445 GCF_018294505.1 Triticum aestivum
GGCGTTGATGATGCTGGTGGCGATGGGGGGCGGAGCGCTGCTCTCTTTTAGCTTTGGGAAGAAGGGGGGAGCGGCGGAGATTTCTGAGATTGGAGTAGCAACCGGCGAGATGGGTGAACTGCCCCTGTTTCCCCTGCTTATAAAGAGGGAGGGGGCGGGCGTTCCGTCTTTCCGAATAAAGAAACCACCCACGATCTCTCCCACGATGCCGCATTCAACGCATGCCATTCGAGGAGGGCGCAGTGGATACGGAGTGAGATACGGCGTAACCCAGGCCGCGCGTGCCCGTGCTCTGTTTTGGGCCTAGCCCAACAGCGCTCGGCACCGTGTGTGGCCCAGGCCCGGGGGCTCCTGTCGGTGTACTAGAGTAGGGGTACCCTAGTATCCCGAACTTGTGCACGGGCAGTTGCAGCACCCCGCGGCAAGGCTTGCCGGGTGACCACCAAGGTCCTCCATGGTTCCTTTGGAGCCATTCAAGAACAAAGTATTCAAGCCAAGGAGACAAGGCCCTGGCAAGAGGAGCTTGCCGGGAAGGCCAACCAAGGCATCTCAAGGAACTTGCCGCGACGCGCCACGCGTCCCGGCAAGGCCCGGTGAGCAACAAGCTTCCGGACGCGACAAGACAACGACCGCGGGAAGGCGCTTGCCGTGGCAAACTACCACTCTGTACCCGCGATCCAGCACATCCACCAACGTGTCGCCCTGGGACCTTTCCAGGCGCGCGTGGCAAGAGGCTGTGCGGACAACGGTGCGCGGTGGCAAGCGACGCTGACAAGATAGCCATCGTGGCAAACGGTGGCGTCCCTGATGGTCCCTTTCTACACTGTTTGGGCGACGCAGACAGGCATTTAATGCCTTTGTCCCCTGCCGTCACGGTTAGGTAGGATACACTATACAGGTAGCTGTACCAACCACAATTCCTTTTCCATTTTTACCCTTGTCTATGTTGCCACTTGTCGGTGACCCCTTTAGCATATAAAAGGAGGCCCATGCGCAACGTTGAAGGGGGTTGGAAGGCAGAAAAACACTCATGCTCGGTCTCGTTAGCAGCTGGTGTGTACTGTAGCACTCAGCGCTCCCGAGCAAGAACTCAATACACTCAAACATGTAGCAGTAGGAGTGTTATCTCTCCGGAGAGCTCCAAAGCTGGGTAAACTGCTCGTGTGCTTCACCTCGATCTGCTCTTCGTGCAATCTCCGCCCCCCGCCGAACCGAAAGGGGCTCGGTCCGCCGGTCCCATAGGTGTTCGTGGATCAGTTTCCCCGACACAACCAATATGAACTTTTCGGTCACACCGAGTTGCTGTAACTGTTAACAGTTATGCATCTCAGTGCCACCGAGTTGTTCAACTCGGTCACACCAACAGTGTCGGGCTATATATAGTCATGGGCAAAAATTTGGAAATTCCTCCAAACCCCTTCGCCCGCGCATAGCTCGCTCTACCTACTAGGTCTACGGATCGTCGACTTCGTCGCCAGCCACCTCCTGTCGCTGGTCTCCGCCGCCGTCAATGGATTTCTTCTCCGCCATTGCCGCCGTAGCGAGTTCACCGCCGAACTAGGGTATGAACTCGATCACAGTGCTTTCCTCATCTGATTCTTAGCACATTGTGTTCGTAATGCATCTTGCCACAATTGAAACATTCCTATCCAGTCAATGTGATCCTTAGAATAGATGTGATTCGAAAATTTAGGGTTAGGTTTCCGCCGAAACCATCTCGGACCCACCGGGTTGAAAAACTCGGTCCCACCGATTTGGCTAACGCCATTGCACTAGTAAGTCTCGGTCTGACCGAGAATTACAAATAGGTGTGACCGATTTTAGAAGTTTGTGAAACCCTAGCAGACTCGGTGCCACTGAACCGTGACTCGGTCTGACCGAGTTCACTAGCTTAGGTTCCAAAATTGCTTCGGTATCACCGAGTTTGAAAATCGATAGATCCGAAATGCTTTTTGTGGAAACTAAAACTAAGTTTTTGAATCATTCTTTTGCAAAAATCTCTCCATTTTGTGATGCTCATCCACTCTGTCTCATCTATAACTATTCACAGGGTCAGCAGTCAGTGATTTGCAGCATGTCAGATCAAAGTGATAGTCAGAACAAGTCAGTAGAGCAGATTCACATGAGTGAGGGCACTAGTCCATCAAGTACTTCAGATGAAGGGAGCAGAAGCACTCCAAGCAATTTGCCCAAAGCAGCCACAAGAGCTAGAAGGAAGAGAACCCCAGACTCAGAGGATGAGGACTATGTGGCAGCAGAAGATGAGGCTACTTCCAAGAAGTTAGTGCTCAAGAAGGTGCTCAGTTCAACTTCAGTAAAGCCAGGCATGAAGATCAAAAGGCCAGCAGGAAGACAGCCAATGTCCAAAGCCAGAGGATCAACTGAAGTATCTGAAATGCCTGAAGAGCCAGCTGCAGAAGGAAAGAAAAGGAAGGAAAGGGTCAAGAAGACCATGGCCAGAGTTGTTGGTCAACCTTCCATGATGGAAGAGGAAGAAGAGGTTGCTGCACCAGCACCAAAGGCACAAAAGCTGATGGGTGATGCTATAAAGTCAGGAGCTACAACATCAAAGCCCAAAGAAGCACCCAAAGCTGCCTCCAAGCCCAAGATTGCACCAAAGAGAAATACCAGGAGTATACCAGCAGCTGAGAAGAACAAGGCCCCAATGCCTGAGGTTGCTGCTGAGGAGGATGAAGAAGGGCAGATCTTAAGGAAGCTCAAACCCAAGATTCCAGACCACAATGATGATCATCCTGTGGCTGAGAACATGAAGATCAGGAAAGACTCAGGGTTGAGGCTATGGAGAGAGTCAGATCCATATGCCACCCGGAGAAGGATTGCTGTAGATTACAGGTTCCACACCAAGGAACACAGCAGGACTTCTATGAGACAATCTTGTTGGACAAGAAGCCCATAATGTGTGATATGAGGTGGGTCGACTGGACCTACATGAAGGAAAATGAAGAACACTATCCTGGACTGCAAGGCAGTTTCATTGCTTGTGGAGTTGCAGATTTTGTTGGGCAGAAGCTCACCAACTGGAATGATGAACTCATTATGCAATTCTACTCCACAACACACTTCTATCCAGATGGCAGGATAGTTTGGATGTCTGAAGGAACAAGATACCAGTCAACCATTGAGGAATGGGCAAGTCTGATCAAAGCCCCAAAGGTGAGTGAAGATGACCTGGATTTTTATGCCAAGAAGAAGATGGGACACAATACTATGTCACATATATACAAAGAGATCCCAGACAAAGCCCTTGAGTCTTTCTCGTTTGGGTTAGTCCATTTTCTTCTGTCAGGGCTGCCTACAATCAACTGGATCTTAAGGCACACTCTTTTGCCCAAATCATGTGACCACAACATGATAAGAGGGCATGCAATTAACTTGCTTCACATTTTTGATATGCCCCAGAAATTCAAGGTCATCAGCCTTATGGTTGAAACCATTAAGAGGAGTGCAGCAGATCAGAAGAGAAGTTGTGGATATGCCCCACAGATTCAGGAGTTGATTAACTCATAGATGGGCACAAGAAAGTATCAGTTGGATAAGGAACATTTTGCTCTCTATCCAGACTTTGAGGACAATCAAGTTGTCATGAATGAGAATGAACCGTCATCAGTGCAAGCTCAAGAGAAGAAGGAGAAAGCAAGGAAAGAGAAGTGATGTAGGGTAGAACCCTAGGAAGGACCTTTTCACACTTGGAGGGGGAAAATGGAGATAAATCACAAGAACACAAGGATGAACACAAAGGGACAATCAATCCAACAATTCCCGATTACACATCCACTAGAGTAACAACACAAGATCCACAAGTCTCAAACACAATCAAAGGAAAGATACAATGGCAAAGTTCATCCCAAATCCAAAGGAAGAGGGGTCTTGGTGGTAGTCTTCTCCCAATGGAGGTGTTGAAATCCTCAAGGATTCTTCCCTAATGGGGTCTTGATCCTCAAAGAGGGAAGGTAATGGAGCAAAGCTCACCAAGATAACATCCAATACTTTGCTAACCCTAAACATGGCCCTAGGTATATAGGCTTGGGGTCGAAGGAGACGAAGGGGAGTCGGAGATCCCATCTCAGCCGGCCATCCTGGGAGGCCCGTGCGCACGGGCTAAGTTTGGTCCGTGCGCACGTGGGTCCCGTGGGCACGGTACAAGCCCGTGCGCACGGGGTGCTCCAGCGCCGGGTTCCTGTGTAGCCCGTGGGCACGGGATCTCTGGGGCCCGTGCGCACGGGGTCACCTGGGACATGCTGTTTTGCGGCTGCTGCACTCCTTCTTGATCCTTATGGCCTTGGGGTGGTTCTCCTTCTCCATGGGGATGCTCCTGAGCTCCTTGGTGATGTTCCACTTCATACCTAAGGATGCATAGCATATTTTGGTGAGGTAGTATACATGTTCCATTTGTGTCCATATGCAAGTCTAGTAGGAAGGAGTCCACCTCGGTTTCCAAAGCACGTCCTCTAGCTCTTGTCATGGGTCCTTGTGGGGGTGGATGTGTTGATGTAGAGTCCATGGGGATGATGGAAGGATGCTATGCATCATCTCCCCTCCCTTCGAAAGGATCCGACCTCGGATCAAGATCTTCATCACCATGGAAAGGCGAGAGGTCTTTGACGTTGAAGATGTCGCTCGCGTTGTACTTGTCTCGTGGGAGTTCAATCTTGTAGGCGTTGTTGTTGTAGCGTGCGAGCACCTTGAATGGTCCATCGGCTCGAGGTAGTAGTTTGGACTTGCATTCGTTGGGGAAGCGGTCCTTGCGAAGGTGTAGCCACACGAGATCACCTATGTTGAAGATCATGGGTTGTTTGTTGACGTTGAGCTTGGTTGCTAGTCGATGTACGTGGCGCTCGATGATGTTTCTTGTATCTTCATGCATCTTCTTTATGTAGCTTGCTCGTTCACTCGCATCCATGTTGGTGCGCTCTTGTAGAGGGAGAGGTAGGATGTCCAATGGGGACAACGGGTTGAAGCCGTAGACGACCTCGAAGGGGGACTTGCCGGTAGTCGAATGTCTTGCGCGGTTGTAGGCGTACTCTGCGATGGGTAGACACGCATCCCACTCCTTGATGTTCTTCTTGACCAAAACGCGAAGTAGAGTGGATAGTGTCCGGTTTGTCACCTCCATTTGGCCGTCGGTTTGAGGATGGTATGCGGATAAGAACAATAGCTTGATTCCTAGCTTGGCGCATAGAGTCTTCCAAAAGTAACTCAAGAACTTGACGTCACGGTCGGAGACGATTGTCTTTGGTATTCCATGGAGGCGCAAGATTTCCCTACAAAAGAGATTTGTAATATGTGAAGCATCGTCTATCTTGTTGCAAGGAATAAAATGTGCCATCTTAGAAAATCGGTCCACAACAACAAACACAGAATCCTTTCCATTTTGAGTTCTAGGCAAACCAAGTACAAAATCCATACTAATGTCTTCCCAAGGTTGATAAGGAATAGGAAGAGGCCTGTAAAGACCATGAGATTGAGCTTTAGACTTAGCTTTGCGACATGTAGAGCATCGGGTGGTGAAGCGTGAGACGTCGCGGAACATCTTGGGCCAAAAGTAGTTCTTGGAGAGCGTTGCGAAAGTCTTGTCGCGTCCAAAGTGTCCCATGAGTCCACCTCCATGAGCCTCTTGCAAAAGTAGCAAACAAAGAGAAGACTCGGGAATGCATAGTTTGTTAGCTCTCATAAGATAACCATCCTTGATGTAATATTGTTCCCAAGATGTATGCGTCAAACATTTAGCATAATGAGGTGCAAAAGATGGATCATTAGAATACAAGTCTTTTATGTGCTCAAAGCCAATAACATTCAACTCAAGTTTAGTGACAAGCGTGCATATGCGTGAAAGTGCATCGGCAACTACATTTTCCTTACCCTTAATGTACTTGATCACATATGGGAAAGATTCAATAAATTCACTCCATTTGGCATGACGCTTGTTCAACTTAGTTTGACCTTTTAAGTACTTAAGCGTTTCATGATCGGTATGGATGACAAACTCATGAGGTCTAAGATAATGTTCCCAAACATGTAGCACACGTACTAAAGCATACAATTCTTTGTCATAAATGGGATAGTTAAGTTGAGCACCGGAGAGTTTTTCACTAAAATAAGCAATTGCTCGTTTTTCTTGCATCAAAACTCCGCCAATTCCGGTACCACTTGCATCACAATGAACCTCAAAAGTTTTGTCAAAGTTAGGCAAAGCAAGAATCGGAGCATGAGTAAGCAAAGACTTGAGCTCATCAAAAGAGGTGGATTGCAAAGATCCCCAAACAAAAGGAGCATTCTTCTTACTCAAAGCATGTAAAGGGGCGGCAATAGTGCTAAAGTTTTTCACAAAGCGACGATAAAAACCCACAAGACCAAGAAAACTTCGCACTTGTTGCAAATTGGTGGGTTGAGGCCAAGTTTTAATTGCTTCAATTTTAGCTTCATCAACATGGACACCCTTGGAAGAGACAACAAAACCCAAGAAAACCACTTTGTCAATGCCAAAAGTGCATTTTTTCAAGTTTGCATAAAGGCGTTCCTCACGAAGAGTTTGTAACACAGATTTAACATGATTAATATGCTCTTTCATGGTTTTGCTAAACACAAGGATATCATCAAAGTAAACCACAACGAAGACTCCAATGTAAGGTCTAAGCACATGATGCATAAGACGCATGAAAGTTCTGGGTGCTTCCGACAAACCCATAGGCATCACTAACCGCTCATATAAGCCAAATTTGGTTTTGAAAGCAGTTTTCCATTCATCACCTTCTTGAATGCGAATTTGATAATAGCCACTTTTAAGATCAATTTTTGAGAAAAAGTTGGCTCCACTAAGTTCATCAAGCATATCATCTAAGCGAGGAATGGGATGCCTATATCGAACGGTAATAGCATTGATAGGTCTACAATCGGAACACAAGCGGAAACTTCCATCGGTTTTAGGCACAAGTATAACGGGAACGGCACAAGGGTTTAAGCTTTCACGTACCTGACCGTTGTCAATGAGTTGTTGTACTTGCCGTTGAATCTCCTTGGTTTCTTCGGGATTGACACGGTATGGAGCTTCGTTTGGAAGTGGTGCTCCGGGGATGAGGTCGATTCGATGCTCAATGCCTCATAGTGGAGGTAGACCTGGAGGTAGCTCATCGGGGAAAACATCATGGAATTCCTGCAAAAGAGATTGAAACACTAAAGGTAGCTCGTGAGAAGTGTTAGTTGTTGGCTCTCCATCCTTGCACACAAGGACAAAGTGCATCACACTCGATGGGTTCTCACACACTTCTCTCATCTCACTTTTGGTGGCAAAATAGGATGAGGTTTTTCTCTCTAGGTGAAGAGGTGCTCAAGTTTGGCTTGTGGCTCTCGCTCACTTTTGGGTGGGTCACTTTCTCACTCTTCTCTCCATGGTGGGTGGCTTGCTTGTCGGCTATCACTTGACTAGGAGACATACGTCGTAGCACATACTCCTTCCCTTTCATCTTGAAGCTATAGTGATTGGTTCGCCCATTGTGGATGACACCATGGTCGACCAAGAAGGAGGTGGCAAACGGTCATTGGGACCACATCACACTCCAAAGTGTCATATGCACCGATTTTGAAGGAGACTTGGACCGTATGCTCAACTCGTATAGTGCAGGAGTCACTTAGCCATTGAACCTTGTAGGGGTGCGGGTGCTTCCTCTTGACCAATTGAAGCTTTGAACATAGTTCTTCACTTGCCAAGTTGTGGCAACTACCTCCATCGATGATGACCTTGACTGACCTTCCATTGATGCCGGCTTTAGTGTGGAAGATGTGGCATCGTCGGTCTTCTTCTTGTTGATGTTGAAGTGTCAAGACTTTGGAGACAATGAGGGCGGGGCTCGAATCCTCATCACAAAAGACTTGATCATCTTCATCCTCATTCATGCTCCGGTGCATGGCCACTTGCTCAATAGCTTCCATTTCATCTTCACACATTGAGTCGTAGGTGCCATCGTTGTTGAGGATCATGGTGCGCTTGTTGGTGCATTGGAAGGCTTTGTGGCCTCGGCCGCCACAAGTGAAACACTTGAAGGAGCTTGTCTTGACGGGCTCATCGGTCGGAGTAGAGGAAGAAGCACGCGGCTTGTAGTTGCTTGTAGTAGGAGGAAGGCGACCTGAACTTGACGAAGGATTCTTGTATGATGTCTTGTCGTTGTTGCTTGGAGAAGGCTTGGTTGACGTAGATGTTGGAGGAGTTGTTGAAGCTTGATTGTTGGAGAAGCCGTATGTCTTGGAGGAGTACTTGGCGTACTTGAAATAATCTTGTACTTGACGTTCCGCCTTGGTCGCTTGATGTACTAGCTCGATGAGGTTGGAGTAGGGTTGGAAGTCGGCGATCTTCTTGATGGGGTGATTGAGTCCATTCAAGAATCGTGCCATTGTTTTCTCATCATCTTCCTTGACATTGGCTCGAATCATGGCTATTTCCATTTCCTTGTAGTATTCTTCAACACTCTTTGTTCCTTGCTTGAGGAGTTGTAGCTTCTTAAAGAGATCACGGTTGTAGTAGGTGGGCACAAATCATGCTCTCATGACATCCTTCATTTGAGCCCAAATGGTGATTGGAGGGTCACCTCTTGCTTCTCGGCGCTCAAGGACTTGTTCCCACCATATGAGCACATAGTCTTGGAACTCAAGTGATGCCATTGCGATCTTCTTCTCTTCCTCATAGTTGTGCAGACAAAAGATTTTGTCGACCTTCAATGCCCATGGGAGATATTCTTCCGGATCATTGCTTCCATTGAACTTGGGCATTGCGAATTTGAGTTTTCCATATCGTTGCTCTTCATCTTAATAGCGGTTGCGATATCGCTCTTGCCTTGGAAAGTCCTCGAATGCTCGTTCCTCATGATGTCGCTCTTGGTGTTGAGGAGGGTCTTGAAGCACTTGTTCCACTTGGTGTCATTCTTGTTGCACTTGAGGTTGAGGTGGAGCTTGACGAACTTGGGTAGGAGCTTGAGGAACTTGACGGTGCACACGTGGTTGATAGTTCCTCTCTTGTATTTCTTGTCGAATAGCTTCCTCTTGATTCCGCCATTCACGATTGCGGTTGGCGATGGCTCGACTTGATTCTTGAAGGGCACGTTCCGCCTCAATAGCTTATGCTTCTCGTTGTTGTTGTTGAAGACGTTGAGCCTCGGCGTCTTGTTTCTCTTGGTGTAGACGCGCTCGTTCTTCTTCTTCTTGACGATGAAGATGTTGTCGTTCTTGAGCTTGAGCAAAAGCGACTTGATTTGCTTGAGGACGATGGACTTGTTCATCAACTTGCTCTTGGGAATGTTTGTCGTGTAGTGGATGTCGAGATGCATGACGGTCTTGACGCGCGGCTCGTCGAAGTATGGTTGATGATGGTGTACTTGAGCCGGAGGAGGTGTCGTCGGAGTGTCGACTTGAATGGCTCCATCTTGAGTAGGAAGAAGTTGAAGAATGCCGGTTGACCAACAAAGCTTGGATCTCGTCCATTCTTGCATCGTTCTCTTGCTTGTGCGCGTCGAGCTTGCTGTTGAAGTAGTCGCGTGTTCGTTGCTTGGAGAGTCGTAAGTCGGTGGCGAGGTTGTCGATGCGGTCGTTCATAGGTTGTTGCTCTTGATGGAGCGCTCGTTGTGCACCAAAGAGGTGGCTCTTGGTGACGAAGGATGACATGTCGTCGTCTTGCTCGATGAAGAGTGGGTTGGTAGAGGAGCTTGGCCTATCCATCATAAGAAAGTGGTGGTGAGTAGGAAAATGAGAGAACAAAACCAAAGTTACCTTTTCCGAAGATTGTGGATGTAACAAGTACGATCCCACGTGATGTTACAATAGGGGAATTGGTACCGGGAATTGTTTCTCACACCTACAAGTAAATGGTCTATGGAGGAGCTTGGTTAGGAAAGACACAAATAATTCGAGCAAATGTTAGTCGAGATGTTGATAAAGTTGAGAAGATTCACAAATGGCAAATAAGACAAATAGATCAACCTCCCAATATAACACGAGGAACACACACACGGAAGATAAATGGGATCCGCACAACCAAGGAATGAGCTCGAAGATATCGAAACACGGGAAAAGCTCTTGTCGTACGGATACTAGAGAGACGCTAGCTCGATTGCACTAATGGGCTAGATACGCTAGTGCACCAACCTAATAGAGAATCTACTCGTCTCACCATCCGAAGTACGCATATGTATGTGGTGACCAAGATGATGCACAAATGCGAAGGCTCGATGCTATTGATTACAAGCTCTCTGCTTCTCTTCTCTTTTGCTTAAAAGCTCTTTTTTTCACTATGCCACAATGCTTGATATAAGAGCCACACAACGAGATAACAAGTAGTAGATGCACGGGATGGACGGAACACTAAATGGTGCACTAAGACGTGGCCCGGCAATACTCAACAAGCTAGTCTCGATGGGTAAGCTACGCAAAATGGCTCAAAGTTATCAAGTTAATGGCAAGGGAGTACAAAGTGTCGCCGAGGTTACCGTCCTTGCTTACGGTCGAAGATGATCTTGTCGAAGTCAAAGTGTTGTCCGAGTTGATGATTGGTGGCGATGATGTTACCAAGTTGCGCCTAAGTAGCCGAAACACCTTAGGAAACAAGAGAAATCGCAACCGAACACTCAACAAACACGTGGAATGGTGCGGAAGAACACGAGGGATGGTGGTGAAACAAAAATAAGAAAAACAGAAAATGGCCGAAAGTTTCTGGATGGCCCGTGCGCACGGGGTAAGTGAGGCCCGTGTGCACGGGGTCCCATGTGCATGGGGTCCCGATGGCCCGTGTGCACGGGGTCTCCCGAGAGCGGATGAACTTCTATGATTGCGTGGAGATTGCAAGTTTTTGGCCAAATTCTAGTGGGGGATGGGTGGGGATGATGGTGGAGGGGTAGTTCCACTTGTCAAACACCAAATTCGTGGATCAAATCAACCAAATCTCACAAGATCAACAAATTGCAAGAAAAATTTTTGGGGCTATTTTTTGGTGGGGATTTTCGGATTAGGACGAAAAACAACAAAATCAAGCTAGAAAGTGGAAGGTAGGGACTCCAAGATGTGAATCAACGTGGCTCATGATACCATATGATGTAGGGTAGAACCCTAGGAGGGACCTTTTCACACTTGGAGGGGGAAAATGGAAATAAATCACAAGAACACAAGGATGAACACAAAGGGACAATAACTCCAACAATTCCCGATTACACATCCACTAGAGTAACAACACAAGATCCACAAGTCTCAAACACAATCAAAGGAAAGATACAATGGCAAAGTTCATCCCAAATCCAAAGGAAGAGGGGTCTTGGTGGTAGTCTTCTCCCAATGGAGGTGTTGAAATCCTCAAGGATTCTTCCCTAATGGGGTCTTGATCCTCAAAGAGGGAAGGTAATGGAGCAAAGCTCACCAAGATATCATCCAATACTTTGCTAACCCTAAACATGGCCCTAGGTACGAATTATATAGGCTTGGGGTCGAAGGAGACGAAGGGGAGTCAGAGATCCCATCTCAGTCGGCCATCCTGGGAGGACCGTGCGCACGGGGTAAGTTTGGCCCGTGCGCACGGGGTGCTCCAGCGCCGGGTTCCTATGTAGCCCGTGGGCACGGGGTCTCTGGGGCCCGTGCGCACGGGGTCACCTGGGACATGCTGTTTTGCGGCTGCTGCACTCCTTCTTGATCCTTATGGCCTTGGGGTGGTTCTCCTTCTCCTTGGGGATGCTCCTGAGCTCCTTTGTGATGTTCCACTTCATACCTAAGGATGCATAGCATATTTTTGGTGAGGTAGTATACATGTTCCATTTGTGTCCATATGCAAGTCTAGTAGGAAGGAGTTCACCTCGGTTTCCAAAGCATGTGCTCTAGCTCTTGTCATGGGTCCTTGTGGGGGTGGATGTGTTGATGTAGAGTCCATGGGGATGATGGAAGGATGCTCCGCATCAAGAAGGCTGCCAAGATGCCAACTCAAGCAAAGGCATCTGAGTATTTCTTGAAGAACAAACAGGAGCAGCTTGGTTACTTGATAGCATCAACACTAAGGATTGAGAAGGGGTTGTCTACCCTAACTCAAAACCAAGAGAGCCTGGAAAGGATCATGGAACAAAAATTCTATGATCTTGATGTCAAAGTAACTGAGATTCAGTCTGTTGTGGAACAGCTTCAGGATGACATGCAGGAGAGGAAGGGCAAGACAACCACTGATGCATTTGCCAGAGTGCCTAGAGCTCAGAGGTCAGCTGCAGTGCCTGTGACAGACACAAGAGCCACATCATCTGCACCAGCTACGGCTCCTATAGCTCCAGTGCAACCAGCTCCAGCACGAACTCCTCCAGCTCCCTCCACATCAACTAAAGTCTTCGTCCAAGGAGCCATCTCTACACCACCAACGGAAGACCAAGCCTGAGAGACGATATAGTCCTATGCATTTTCTATGAACTTTTTGGTAACTTGTTGCCAAAGGGGGAGAAAAATGTATAGATCACAGGCTTCAAGAGAGAGATTTATGTATAGATCATAGGCTTCGAGAGAGAGAGATTTGCTTTTTTTTGTTCTCTCTTGTCTTCTCGGTTGAACTTGTTTGCTTTTGATTGCTTGAGATACTATGCATTACCTGTGAGACATTGATGATCATGTGTTTGATCATAAGCTACACTTATGCTTGATTATATGTTATTATCTTACCTATCCTTATATGATCATTCACTTTGCTTGGTGATGAGTGCATGTATTTAATCTTTGTTATTTTGAGCGCTCCACCAAGATGTATGTGACATGGAAGAGTAACCCATGAGCCTAATTCCTTGTGCATTTGCAGTCCAAAGCAAATCTTAAAATATGCACAAATTTAGGGGGAGCTCTTGCTTATCACATACTTCTCAAAGCGACGATGTTTTTCAATCTTATTATCATGTGTCGAAGCTTTGATCTATATGTTGTCATCAATTACCAAAAAGAGGGAGATTGAAAGTGCAACTATCCCTAGGTGGTTTTGGTAATTCATAACAACATATAGCTCATTGAGCTAATGCTATTCCAAGACTATTTATTTCAGGAAGCTCAATGAATGGCATGGCATGGATGATGAAAGTGGATCCCTCAAAATATCAAGGACAAAGGATTGGCCCAAGCTCAAAAGCTCAAGACTCTTCATTTTATATTTCAGTGATCCAAGATCACATTGAGTCTATAGGAAAAGCCAATACTATCAAGGAGGGGTGAGGTGTTGCTTAATGAGCCTCTTGCTTCATGTGCTTAGTGATATGCTCCAAAACCCTCAACTACTTTCTCACATCCACATATGACCTAAACCTAAAGCCAAAATTGGTCACACCGATTCTTTCTATCCGGCGCCACCGAGTTCAAATGTCATAGCCACTGCCACAAACCCTAGGCAAGTCGGTCTCACCGATAGGGATCTCGGTCTCACCGAGATGGGATTGTAATCTCTCTGTTTCCCTTTGTAACGTTTCGGTCTAACCGAAGTGAGCGATCGGTCCCACCGAGATTGCAATGTGAACTCTCTGTTTCCCTTTTGTAACATTTCGGTCTCACCGAAAAGAGCAAATCGGTCCCACCGAGTTTACCTGACCAACTCTCTGGTTAGCTAATTACCAAAATCAGTCTCACCGAGTTTGTGTAATCGGTCTCACCGAGATTACAATATGCCCTAACCCTAACCATATCAGTCCTACCGAGTTGCAATTCGGTCCCACCGAAAATCCTAACGGTCACTAGGTTTACTAAATCGGTCTGACCGAGTTTGTTGATTCGGTCCCACCGAGATTGTTAAATTGTGTGTAACTATTAGATTTTGTGTGGAGGCTATATATACCCCTCCACTTCCTCTTCATTCGTGGAGAGAGCCATCAGAACAAACCTACACTTCCAACTTACCAGTTCTGAGAGAGAACCACCTACTCATGTGTAGAGGCCAAGATATTACATTCCTACCATATGAATCTTGATCTCTAGCCTTCCCCAAGTTACTTCCCACTCAAATCTTCTTTCCACCAGATCCAAATCCTATGAGAGAGAGTTGAGTGTTGGGGAGACTATCATTTGAAGCACAAGAGCAAGGAGTTCATCATCAACGCAACATTAGTTACTTCTTGGAGAGTGGTGTCTCCTAGATTGGCTAGGTGTCACTTGGGTGTCTCCGACAAAGATTGTGGAGTTGAACCAAGGAGTTTGTAAGGGCAAGGAGATCGCCTACTTCGTGAAGATCTACCGCTAGTGAGGCAAGTCCTTCGTGGGAGACGGCCATGGTGGGATAGACAAGGTTGCTTCTTCGTGGACCCTTCTTGGGTGGACCCCTCCTTGGACTCGCGCAACCGTTACCCTTCGTGGGTTGAAGTCTCCATCAACGTGGATGTATGATAGCACCACCTATCGGAACCACGCCAAAAACATCCGTGTCTCCAACTGCGTTTGAATCCTCCAAACCCTTCCCTTTACTTTCTTGCAAGTTGCATGCTTTAATTTCCGCTGCCTATATACTCTTTGCATGCTTGCTTGAATTGTGTAATGATTGCTTGACTTGTCCAAAGATTGTTAAAATCTGCCAAACTCTAAAATTGGGAAAAGGTTAAGTTTTTAATTGGTCAAGTAGTCTAATCACCCCCCTATAGACATACTTCAAGGTCCTACAAGTGATGATGAATCAGGTGATGAATTTGGCCCCAGCTATGTCAAACTTGCTTCCCTTGCCACTAAACAACAAAGAGCTTTGAAAAAAGTTCAATACATGCTAAATAAGAGTGATGATACGTTAGGTGAAGAAATGGATCAGTCAAAAGCATTGGCTGAGAGTCTTCAAAGACTTCAGTCCAAATTTGACGCCCTTCAATATCATCATAACACTCTCTTATCTGATCACGAGAAGCTTTCTTTGGAATCTCTTCAAAGAAAGCAAGATCTTGAAAAGATAAGAGTGGATTATGAAGATCTTCAGAAGGAGCACGATTCATCACTCGCTCAACAAATCAGCGCTACTCAGGAAGAATTTATTCCACCATGTCTGAAGTGCATTGAATGTGAAACTGCTAATTCTTCACCTGAATGTTCAAATGCTTCTAATGCTGCAAATTCTTCATCTGTCTCTGCTGTCACTAATTCCTCATCTAAGGACAATGCAAGTATCACTGATGATGCAGGGCTGAAGGAATTGTACATGACATGCATGTACAAAATCCTCAAAGGGCATTAGACTCTTTGTGATGTGCTCAAAAAGCAGACCCTCAACAGAAACCCTAGGAAAGAGGGTATTGCCTTTGAGAGGAAACTCAATGCTGATGGAACATATTGGAAGCCTGAGCAGTACCCCACAAGCTCATGGGTTGCTGCAAAGGGACCTCCAGTTGATCCATCCAACTTATCTGGCTTTACATGTGAATCTCCTCATTCTTCTGAGGAGTCATTTGACTCAAACTATAAACTGTTCAAAAACCAGAATGGTGAAGTATTTGCTAGATATGCTGGCTCTAACTGCAGGAACGGTTCACCTATGAAGAAAATCTGGGTTCCCAAAAGTTGTCTTGAAAGTCTTCAGGTGAATGTCCTCATGACACCACCTACGAAGACTAGGAACCCCAGATCAACTTCTTCATATGAACCAAATTTTTCATATGGATCCAAGTCCTCAAGTGGACCAAATTCCTCACGTGGATCAAATTCCTCAAAAGGATAAAAGTCCTCATATGAACATCATCGTGCTAACCCTTCTATTTCGCAGGGTAGAGCTAAGGGCTATGAATATGTGCATTATTCTTCAAATCATTATGTTCATAAGTCCTCGAAGAATTTCTTTGCTTATTCATACGCTTACCCTAACCCCTCTTATGTGAAACGAAGTGGACTGGCGTCTATGCCACGTTTCTCATATGGTGCTTACAGAGTGATGAATTCTTTGCCACCCCTTTAGATGTGGGTGGTGAAGAAAAAAAACTAATCTCTTATGCAGGGTCAGGTCTCCAGACGTACTCAAAACGTGTGAAGAATTTGCTGGAGACCTGAACAATGCCTGATAGGACGTAGGCTAATCATGATGAAATGAACTTTCATTTCACACGTCCTCCTACCAATTTATCTATTCTATTGCTTCATGATATTGATGTCATATTCTTCACTGATGAAGTATATGAGTTCATAAGTTGCACTAATTCATCTGCAGGATGATCAAACCAAAGCCAGTGAGTGGGTCCTCGATACTTGATGTACAAATCACATGACTGGTGACAAGAATCTATTGATGGATGCTCCTTTATCACCATCACATCTGAAGCATATCATCTTCGCTGACAAAGGCAAAAGTCAGGTATTGGGTCTAGGGAAGGTTGCGATATCTAAGGACATACACATGGACAAAGTCATGCTTGTCGAGTCCTTAGGGTACAACCTCATGTCTGTCTCAATGCTTTGTGATCTTGATATGGTTGTTGTCTTTGGCAAGTATCGTTGTGTTGTGATCATGGAAGCTGACAATTCCAAATTCTTCGAAGGCTTTAGGAGAGGATACTTGTACGTTGTTGATTTCTCTACAGGACCACAACTGGCTGTATGCTTACTTGCAAAAGCTTCAGAAGGCTGGCTATGGCATCGACGACTTGGTCATGCTGGCATGAGGAATCTGCACATGCTCTCGAAGAAGAAGCATGTCATTGGCATTGAGAATGTCAAATTCCTCAAGGATCACTTATGTGGAGCCTGTGAAGCTGGGAAGATGACAAAGGCAAGCATCCAGCAAAGACTATCATGACTACCACTCGACCATTTGAGTTGCTTCACATGGATCTCTTTGGTCCTAATCATTATTCTGCTGTTACAAATGATGCATCTCTATATGGCTTTGTTATTGTTGATGATTACTCTCCCTACACATGGGTACACATTGTCACTTACAAACATGATGTGCAGGAAGTCTTCAAACGATTCTCCTCAAGGGCTTCAACCAACTTTGGTGTGAAGATCAAGCACATCAGGAGTGACAATGGAACTGAGTTCAAGAATTGTGGTCTTGACGACTATCTTGATGAACTTGGTATTACTCATGAGTTATCTGCTCCTTATACTCCTCAACAGAATGGCGTCGTGGAGCGCAAGAACAGAACTCTTGTTGAGATGGCTCGCACTATGCTTGATGAATACAAGACGCCTCGTCGTTTCTGGAGTGAGGCAATTGATACTGCGTGCCACATCTCATCAATAGAGTATATCTTCACAAATTCTTCAAGAAGACTACCTATGAACTCCTGACTGACATGAAACCCAATGTGAGTTACTTCAAAGTCTTCGGTGCTAAATGTTGTATTAGAGATCCTCATCACAATTCTAAATTTGCACCGAAAGCACATGAGGGTTTCATGGTTGGTTACGGAAAGGACTCGCACACCTACAAAGTCTTCAACAACATTCTTCACAAGGTTGTTGAAACTGTGGATGTGTGGTTCGATGAAACTAATGGCTCGCAAAGAGAGCACCTACCTTCTGTGATAGATGAACCAGCACCTGAGGATTCTATCAAGTTCAAAGCCACTGAGGATGTCATTCCTACTGAAGAATCTGCTGAAGAATTCATTCCAGAATGTGATGAACGTCGAGCTGGAGCACCTGAAGAAAATGGTGCTGAGGAAAATGCACGTCAAGAAAATGCAGATCAAATTCCTCGAAGACAACCCGCTCATCCTCGTATTGCAAACGAAGTGCAAATCGAGAAGATCATCGATGACATTGAAGCGCCAGGTCCTCTCACACACTCAAAAGCTTCACATTTGTCTAACTTTTGTTGGCACTTTGCTTTTGTCTCTATCACAGAGCCCACTAAGGTAGATGAAGAATTTCTGGAGCCTGAGTGGACTCAAGCTATGCAAGAAGAATTACATCAGTTTGAGCTCAACAACGTCTGGGAGTTGGTCAAACATCTAGATCCTCGCGAGCACAACATTATTGGCACAAAGTGGATCTACCGCAACAAGAAAGATGAAAATGACCGTGTGGTGAGGAATAAGGCACGGCTTGTAGCTCAAAGCTACACACAGGTTGAAGGAATTGACTTCGATGAAACTTTTGCACCTGTTGCTAGACTTGAGGCCATTCGCATATTACTTGCTTGTGCTAACCATCATGATATTATCTAACAACAAATGGATGTGAAAAGTGCATTCCTCAGTGGTAAGCTTGAGGAAGAGGTATATGTTGCTCAACCACCAGGTTTTGAAGATCCAAAGAATCCTGACAAAGTCTTCAAGCTCAACAAGGCCCTGTATGGCCTCAAGCAAGCCCCTCGGGCGTGGTATGATACTTTGAAGGAATTCCTCATGAAGAAAGGCTTCAAACCCGGTTCACTCGACCCAACTCTTTTCACTAAGTCTTATGATGATGTATTGTTTGTGTGCCAAATATATGTTGATGATATCGTTTTTGGCTGTACTGACCAACGATATAGTGATGAATTTGCCTATATGATGAGTGAAGAATATCAAATGTCTATGATGGGAGAATTGAAGTTCTTTTTAGGTCTTCAAATTCGTCAACAGCGCAATGGGATATTCATATTTCAGGAGAAATACCTCAAGGACGTATTGAGGAAATTCGGCATGCAAGATTGCAAAGGGGTCAAAATTCCAATGCCCACAAATGGCCATCTGCGCACTGATGAAAATGGTCATGACTTTGATCAAAAGGTATACCGCTCCATGATTGGCTCTTTACGGTACCTATGTGCATCTAGGCCGGATATTATGCTTAGTGTTTGCATGTGTTCCCGATTTCAAGCTACACCGAAGGAATCACACCATAAGGCTGTGAAGCATATTCTTCGATACATAGCTCACACACCAACACTTGGATTATGGTATCCCAAGGGCTCTTCTTTTGATCTCATTTTATATTCATACTCTGACAATGCTGGCGATGGCATGGACCGCAAGTCAACATCAAGCACATGTCATTTCCTCGGACGATCTTTGGTCTGTTGGTCCTCGAAGAAACAGAACTGTGTATCACTCTCCACTGCAGAAGCTAAGTACATTGTTGCTGGATCGTGCTATGCTCAACTACTATGGATGAAGCAAACACTCAAGGACTATGGCGTCAACGTGAAGAATGTGCCTATCTACTGTGACAATGAGAGTGCTATCAAGATTGCTCATAACCCAGTTCAGCACTCGAAGACCAAGCACATCCAGATTCATCATCATTTTCTTCGTGATCATGTATTGAAGGGCGACATCTCCATCGACCACGTCAGAACTGAAGATCAACTGGCCGATATCTTCATTAAGCCCTTGTATGAGAAGAGATTTAGCAAGTTGCGGTGTGAGCTAAATATCCTAGAATCTTCGAATGTTCTCTGAAATGGACACACATCCTAACACTTATGCTGACTTGATGACTTAGATGCGCAACACACGAAGTAACGTTTTTCTTCAATCGATGAAGATAACCCTCTAAGTGTGAAGAAATTAATGAAGAAATTGATTCTCAGAACCCTACGACAATTGTACGCGGTGTCTGAAATCAGATTTCTTATACGGTGGGTTACGCCACCACCCAAAGTTGGAAATCTTCAATTTGAGGTTTTCTTCATTGAAATTCCTCAGTATTTCAAATTCTTCAACTTTGCATTGTCTTCACTCTTTCCGGTGTTGTTCTTCATTTGAATATATATATATATATATATATATATATATATATATATATATAACATTCACTTATTGCTAATTCTTCAAGTTGTTTTTCTTCTGCTAAGTGAATGTGATTGGACCCTTCCCTTCTATGCTAGACTCAACCCAGTCTATTCACAAATTCTTCATGTGCGTTCTAATTGAAACTCGTTCAAAATCTTCACTGTGTCCTTGATAGTTGAAGAAATTGCGAACGGAATTTTTAAACTTATCTTATCTAAATTTTCGGCTTTGCCGCTCCAACCGTTCCACTTCTCATGACAATACTTATCTATTCACCCACGATCCTACACGATCGCCACCTCTCAATACGTGGGTGACACATGTCACACGAATGAGAAGGGCCAGGGGCACGTTCATCCGATTTCCTCGGGTGAACAGTTTTTCACTCCCTCTATAAATACTCATGTCTCTTCCTCACTTCACTTTCACTTCGCTCACGCTCTCTCCCGCTCGAGCTTCCCGAAACCCTAGCGGCGCCGCTAATTCATCGTCGCCGGTGAGGAAGAGCTTCACTGCCTCAACCTCGTCGCCGTCGTACTCACGCCGATTGTGGACTTCTTCACTCCGCCGCCGCCGTAGCTGTCTTCCTCTGCCGAGTTAGGGCATGGAAGATATGACCCAACGAACTTCACATCTACTCTTTCCAGTTCGTCATGATCTTCACTTTGTAATTAAAAGTTACTTTTACTGCCCTCCTTGATTCTCAAGTTTTCTTGAAAATCTTCAGAGGTGTTTATTCTTCAAATCTTCACACACATGAACACCTCACATGTCATCTGCTCTTGATTCGTTTCTCTAAGCAATGATTTTCTTCAAGATTCCGCAATTGTTTGGATTTTTAATCTATACAACTCTGGAACCTAAGACAAAGAACGCTTAGTGAAATTCCTCAAGACTCATCTGGTCAAATTCCTCAAAACCTATTCATTTCTTGAAAAAAACTTCTGAGAACGCATATGACCTCTCCAAATTCCTCGCAACTATACTCTGTTCACAGGTACAAATGTCCGCTGGTGAATCACTAGGTTCTCATCAACTTAACTCATTTGCAGCGTTCCTCGAAGAAAAGTTGCACACCTCTTCAGAAACTTCAGTTGTTCATATTCCTCAGCTGAAGAAAATGGCTGACACGAAGCCACAGAAGGGAGGAAAGAGGCCTGAGGTCAATACTGCGTTTGAAATTCCTAAGGACATTTATGCTGGATACTGCACTCCTGATGAAGCCAAGTTTGGCAAGGAGGACAAGAATCAGTGCAAGGTGCGCATAAAAAGGATAGAGAGGAGATGGGCACGAGAATGGAGGGAGTACAGGTATGTTACTCCCAAGTATATGAGGAAATTCACGCTCAACCTTCCATGCTCAAGACCTCCATTGGCACCAGGCCAATTGGTAGATCCCACCAGCCTCAAGCGCAGTGAGGACTATGCTGATGAATGGGCAAAGCGCCAGGCCAAATTGGCCACCAGCCTCAAGGCCAGATTCTTCAAGGCCCTCACGGCAAATTCCTCGTACTGCTCCTTCAAAGTCCTCGTCTCCTCTGTCAAAGTCTTCAGCTGCTCCGACCAAATCCTCGGCACCTATGCATCTCGCCTCATGCCAAAGGACTCAAGGTTTCTCAATTGCCTCAGGAGCATCTGCAAGCTCCTTAGCTGCTTGAAATTCCTTAGCTGGTCCCTCTTTGCTGAAGAAAAAGGCCATTGCTGGACGAGGCGTTCGGCCAAGTCTCATAAGAAGCAGATCGCCTTCCAAGTGCCCTCTGATGATGATGAGGCTGATGATGAAAAACTTGCCGAAATCATCAGAGACAGGCAAGCCAGGGCCGCTAGAGCGAAAAGCAGCAATGTGCCACTGATGTTGGATCCAAAGTTGATCCTCGACTACATTGATCTGTGGCACAAGGACCCTAACACGCCTTTGCCAGTGATGAACCTCACTCCTAGTCTGAGTCATGTTCTGACTGCGTTTATTGAGGAAGAAAAGTGGAAATTTGAAGAAGGCAGAAGTTTGAAGAAAGGAAAGTACAAGAAACAGCGCTACCTCAAGGACAATATCCTCACTCTCACTCCTGATCAGCTCCTTGCCTTGCAAGTTGAAATCAAACAACTAAGTGATGAACTTGATCGCTACCATGCTGATTGGAAGGACGCCAAGGTGCGGTTCATCAATCTGACAAAGAAACTAACTTCAAGTGTTGTTGCTCCTGTGCAAGTTGAAGTTACTCAGGCTGAAGCATCTGCTTAGCCTACTGAAGAACATGCTAGCACCGCTGGTGACAATCAGGCTGCTAAAGAAAATGAGAGTACCAGGGCTGATGACGCCATTCCAGCCGCTGAAGATATTGTCAGGGCATCCACTAGTGGTGCGCCTGAAGAAAGTGAACAAGTCAGGGCAACTGCATCAGTTGTGCCTGAGGAAAATGAACCAAAGTCCTCTGCATCTCCTGCTCCTTCACCAACTCCGATCCTTCCATCTGCATCAGATGCGAACAAGACCAAGGCTACAGAGCGTGCAGCTGTGAAAAGAAAGGCATCAACTTCATCAAATTCTTCAGCTCCGAAGAAGATGAAGCCACTGACTAGCTCAATTGACAACCCAATTGATGCCATTCTAGTCTCCTCCATGCCATCAAAGGACCTTGTTCCTTTTGGTGAAGATTATGTGATTCCCAATGAATCTGATGAAGAAACTCCTTCTGCTGCTTCGACAGAGCAGTTGGATGAAGAAATTGAAGTGGATGAAATCCCTTCAATCCCATTCATTTCCTCACCTATGCCTCAGTTCACTGCTGAAGAGGCAGGTGTTGAATAAATAAAAGATGACGATGTGGACATTGGTTGTACCACTGCTGTGCTCAATGATGAATTTTGGGATAGTCAGCACCCCAACTCTCCAATGTTCACTCCACTCCAAGCAATTCCTCAGTCCCCTGCTGCTACTGAAGTGCAAATGGGATCTAAAAAACCTCATGAAACCCCAAGTGTTCGTGAAGAAATTCCAGCCACTAGTGCTGAAGAAATTGTCAATGAAGAATTGAAGACCCAGGCTGAAGCTGCAGAAGAGCCTGAAATTCCTCAGCCTGAGGAACCTGAGATTGCGATTCCGGAGGTGGTGTTTACTGGCACTCCTCAGCCCAAGCCAAAGGATCCCTTCTCCAAGAAGCAAAAATTCAAGGCTGATGATTTCTTTGGCGAGCACGTGTTCTTCACTGAATTCAACCCCTATGACAATGATCGTCTTAGAAGGAAGCGTTGCTAGACTGCCAGCTAGGCCAACTTCTATTACTCACTGCTCTTCAACAAGGACAAAGTCTTTGACCTCGAGCACATTCCTCACGTGGACATGGAATCCATGCCTTGCTTCTCTCAAGTCCTCGGCATGCTTCATGATGCAAGCTTGCTCAATTTCTGCTCTGACAGAGTTGATTGGAATGAAGAGCTCATTCTTCAATTCTACGCAACTCTGCATATCACAGGTGATGCTGCTGACGTCAACTCGTGGGTGTTGGACTGGATGACTGAAAACACTCATTACAAGGCACCAGCCTCTGAATTGCTTCGTGCCCTGCCAATCAGTCCTCGACCTGACGGTGCTCGTTGTCTGTAAGATGAGCCTGAACTCACTGCTCACTATATGCAAGTGCTCATGAAGCCGCTGAAGCCGGGTCAAGCCCGAAGGACCAAATTCCTTGTGAAGGAATTGCTCTATGTGCCAAGAACCATCTATCGCATTCTGACGAAGACCATGAGTCCCGTCAAAGGCCATGACTCATCCGATGAAGAAATTATCGGAATGATGAAGAATATGCTTTTCAACATCATGCATGGCATCCCCATAAACTATCATGATTTCTTCATGAGGACTCTGGCGAATGTTGCACTTTCACCATTTGAGCTGAAGCCTTACGTGCCGTGGATCATGAGATTCCTCAGAACAAGGTCTTCACGCAACTACAAGGCTGATTTTCAGAATCACCTCAACTACTTGCCCCCTATTGAAGTCCTCAAGCGGACAATTTCCTCATCTGATGAGAAGGGCAAGTCACCAGCCATTATCGATGAAGGCATTCGTCCATTGGATGGTCAGTTCCGCAAAGCTGCATCTTACTCCACCAATGATGACTTTGCCACTCATGATTCTGCTGCCAATGCTACCAAGTAAAGTCCTCAAGCTACTGCTCCTCGTGTGATGACTGACCGTGAACTGCTTATAGTCTTCACCAGAAGGTGGATCGCAACCACAAGTGGGTTAAGCGTTAGTTTGGCTCCATTCTTCAGAACATGACTTCCACACATAATGCAGTGAAGAAAAACCATTACTACCTCCATGAAGTGTTTGACCGCACCTGGGCTATTCTGTCACATCTATATGGTGAAGAAGATCTGAAGCAAATGGGCTTCAAGGAAGACTTTGACTGGTCTGCTCCTCCACCAAAGAAATACAAGAAGGTCAAGGTTCCTTCCTTGGTGACTAGCTCATATTCTTCATCACGTGCCACAGACGAGCATGAAGACTTGGACGACACTGCAGCAGGCCCTACAACGACTCAAGATCCTAACAATGTTGGCGCTCCTCCATCATCATGATATTCTTCAGGGGCGTTAGTCCTCAGTTTCATCCCTTTTGGTCATCCGATGACAAAGGGGGAGAAATTTGAGTTAGTCTTCAAGCGGGTCTAACCTATATGGGCATTTTTTTGGCTAAGTTACAACTCCTGTTCTTCTGATGACTTTGCTGGATCGAGTTGTAATCTTAAACTCTATGGTGGCCTGATACTTTTGTTGTGTTCTTCTACATGCTTATTCCTCATTAATGTCAATGCACGCATGCTGAATTACATCAGTCACAATATTTCATCATGCATTTCAAATTCTTCATATTATATATCAAATGTGTGTATGAATTACAAGATATAGGGGGAGATCTCCATGATTATACTCTTCAAGTGTGCATTGCTTCAAAAGCAAATTCCTCACTATGCACATCTTCAGGAGGAGTTCTTCTATATCTTGCAATCAATTTCCTCAACATCAGTATCTACACTTCATATATTTATCCCTATTGAAAACTTAACCTATATTGTCATCAATCACCAAAAATGGGGAGATTGTAAGTGCATCTATTGCCCCTTAGTGATTTTGGTGTATTGAAGACTTATAGGTTAAGGGACTGATGCGTTTGTGAGTGTACACATGTCTATAAGTCTGTGAGGAGTTTGATATTTATAGAGAAAGTCGACCCCTAAAAATGAAGTTCTTCAACTGAAAACTTTGGATTTCTGAAGACTTTCTGAAGACTTTGAAAGTGAAGAAATTGGTGTAACCTTGAAGACTTGTCAATCATTCGAGGAACATGAAGCGTGAAGACTTCTGTTTTTATAGTTTCATTTTCTCTTTCTTGAGTCATAGGAAACAAACGTACTGTTAAAGGGGGTCGAGGAACTACTAAGGAAAAATTTCCATGTGATGCTCAATTCAAAATCCTACACCTACCAATCCCTTCGAGTGAAGCCATTGGAAATATCATACAGTTCAGTCATATTCTTCAGTGACAGAGACGAAGTTCTTCTGGTCTCTGAGGAATTTGTTCTAACTGAGGAGTTAGGAATTCGCCAGTGCGAATTGCCTACACAGTGAGGAACATGATAGCCCCGAGGATTTTGATAGTCAAAATTCCGACCGTTGCTGTGCTATGCGCCAGCTGTTCCAAAAATATCTACCCACCTAACGGTCATATCAGACAAGGGAATTTATGTCTTATCATGTCGGGCTTCTCCCTAGGCTATAAATAGCCGCCCCCTACAACCACTATCTGGTTGGCTGCTCCGAGAGAAACAGACAATTGTCATTTGAGAGCATCCCATCCTCTGAGGACTTTGAGCGAAAATCATCAAGTGACGAAAACCCAAACCCAACACCTACAAACCCAAAGTGATTGAGCATCACTGAAGAGATTGATCCTGCGTGGATCCGACACTTGTTTCCTTTGAAGACTATGCTTCTTCCAGACAGTTAGGCGTCAAGGTCTAGAGCATCCAAGAGGAATTGTGGATCGCCGAGTGACCGAGTTTGTGAAGGTTAGGAAGTCACCTGTAGACTTACCACCAGTGATTGGGCGAGGTCTATGTGACCTTAGCTCAAGGAGAATATGGTGAGGACTGTGTGTTCGGGATTGGGTGTCCTCGAGTTTAAATACTCAGCCGGTCCAACCAGATGTACAACTGAGACAACAGTTGGAACTAGTCTACCAAATCATTGTCTTCACCGAGCTTACTGGTTCTATTTCCTCAACTCTTTCATTTCTCATGTCTGTTGTTGTGTGCCTGTTCATATCTGTTTGAAGACTTTGACTGAAGACTTTCTCAATTTCCTCAGTTCAATTTTTTTAGTCTGTCCGTCTTCTTTCTTGTGTTATCCCTATAACACCCACGATGCGGCTATATCTCCCACGTGTCGAAGCACGACTTAGAGGCATAACCGCATTGTGGTTTTGTTGCAAGAAGGGTCATCTTCACACAATCCCATGTAATGAACAAGAATGGGATAAAGAGTTGCCTTACAATCGCCACTTCACACAATGAACATATAATAAATCATACATCATTCAGAGTACACACACATAGTCCGACTACGGACAACACCAAAAGAAAAGAAGATAACCCAACTGCTAGATACCCGATCGTCCCAACTGGGCTCCACTACTGATCAACATGAAACGAAACATAGCAACGACCAAGATCTTCGTTGAGCTCCCATCTGAGCTCGGTTGCATCACCTGCACTGGTATCATCGGCACCTGCAAGTGTTGCGATAGTATCTGGTGAGTCACGAGGACTCAGCAATCTCAAAACCCGCGAGATCAAGACTATTTAAGCTTATGGGTAGGAAGTGGTAAAGTGGTAAGGTTGCAGCAGCGTCTAAGCGTATAAGGTGGCTAACATACGCAAATAAGAGCGAGAAGAGAGCAAATGGAACGGTCGTGAAGCTAGCAATGATCAAGAAGTGATCCTGAACTCCTACTTACGTCAAACATAACCCAAAACCATGTTCACTTCCCGGACTCCGTCGAAAAGAGACCATCACGGCTATACACGTCGTTGATGCATTTTAATTCAGATCTGGTGTCAAGTTATCTACAACCGGACATTAACAAATTCCCATCTTCCACATAACCGCGGGCATGGCTTTCGAAAGATTATACCCTGCAGGGGTGTCCCAACTTAGCCCATCACAAGCTCTCACAGTCAACGAAGGATATTCCTTCTCCCAGGAAGACCCGATCAAACTCGGAATCCCGGTTTACAAGACATTTCGATAATGGTAAAACAAGACCAGCAAAGCCTCCCGCTGTGCCGACAAATCCCGATAGGCGCTGCACATATCTCATTCTCAGGGCACACCGGATTGTCCAAACTTCCGGTAGGCCAGCCCAGAGTTACCCCTGGTGGCCACCGGCGGTTGACAGGTTGGACCAACACTCACGACAAGCACTGGCCCGGGGGTTAAAATAAAGATGACCCTTGAGTCTACAGAACCCAAGGGAAAAAGGCTTAGGTAGGCAAATGGTAAAACCAAGGTTGGGCCTTGCTGGAGGAGTTTTATTCAAAGCGAACTGTCAAGGGGTTCCCATAAATCACCCAACCGCGTAAGGAACGCAAAATCTAGGAACATAACACCGGTATGACGGAAACTAGGGTGGCAAGAGTGGAACAAAACACCAAGCATAAGGCCGAGTCTTCCACCCTTTACCAAGTATATAGATGCATTAATTAAGTAAGAGATATTGTGTTATCCCAACATAAACCTGTCCATCATGGAGAAATCTTCAACTTCACCTGCAACTAACAACGCTATAAGATGGGCTGAGCAAAGCGGTAACATAGCCAAGCAACGGTTTGCTAGGAAGGGTAAAAAGGTTAGAGGCTGACATGGCAAAATGGGGGGCATGGTAAACAAGTGATAGGTAGCGCAGCGTAGCGATAGAACGAAGCAACTAGCAAGCAAAGATAGAAGTGATATCGAGGGTAATAGTCATCTTGCCTGAAATCCCGATAGGAAGAAGAACGAGTCCAAGAAGAAGACAAATGGACGTAGTCGAATAAATCCTCACAACTCCGGAACGAAACCGAAGCTAACGAGAGAAGCAAACCGGAAAGAAGCAAACAACATGGTAAACACACAAGCATAATCATGGCATGATGCACAATCAAGTATGGTGCATGTCCGGTTTAAAGAGGCATGGCATGGCAAAGTGCAACAAACAAAACTACAAGTTAAGTGGAGCTCAATATGCAACAAGTTGCATATTGACAAAATACCACATCGAATTATTTAGTTCTCTCTCGTTTAGGAACACAACAATATTAAATGTTATTAAACATGGCAAGGGTGAAACACAATTAAACTACCTATTTAGGCAAGTTTAAACGAGGCCAGAAACAACCAACAACAATTCCGGAAAATCCCCATGTCATTTAGCAATTTAATGCAAACACAGTTTTAAACATTTTAAATGTTTTTAACATGATGCGAATGACATATACAAGTTTTATGCAATTTATGGAAATGTTGACATGAGCATGTTATGAAGCATTTGGTCACCATGGCGGAACGAAAAGGGTGCCACGGCAGCGAAACGAAAATGGTGCCACGGCAACATTTGGGTCCCGGTAACTCGATTGAGATACCGATGCAAGAGAGAAGTGTGCGGATGAGTGTGATGCAAGGATGGTGGGGTGCTCCCGGATTCCGGGTTCCCACGGGACGGTGGCATGGCAAACGAGGAACGTGCAAAGACAATTCGGACATGGTGCACACACGAGCATTTCATACATCACACACGCATTCGTTCACGGGCGGTCGTCTCGGGGTTATACCTTCGAAGCGTGCGTTTCAGAGCGGTTCGGGTTCGGTACGATGTAGAGGAAGTAGACGTTCTCGTAGCGGTCATAGAGGAAGTAGTTGTACACGTTCGGCTCGGAGAGGTACTTGATGAATCCAACATCTTCGGGGCGACGGTAGTGGTACACGTTAACTTGTGGAACTTCACGGTTCATTGAGTAGCCGTACATGGGTCCTTGCCGAAGATTGTCGCACAGGCACGTAGAGGTACTTGGCGAACTCCACATCGGATGTAGTCGTATAGATTTGAAGACAAACTTGGCGAAAATCCCGAAGATTGCCTTGGCATTCCTGGTTCGGTGGTTGTTGAGTCGGGGTCAAGGACCTTCTGGTGGAGCAGCGATGCCGCCTGGTGCACGGTAGCATGCAGATGGGGCGGTTGTGGTAGAAGATGCAGAGGCACGCGAGCATGACGATGCTAAGCAGGAACTTGGGCGAACTTCCTTGGCGGAAACAGAAGGTGGAGGTTGGCTTGTAGCAGAGGGACGGAAGGAGCGGAGGAACGCCGTGGTCAGGCGAGCGGCGGGGCACAACAGCGATGCGGCAAGGAGCTCTAGCTCCTGACTATGACGGGCAGAGGAGCTCTAGCAGGGACCGAGGCACGGCAGGGGAGGACCCTGGCGAGGCACAGCCAGATCCGGCGGCGGCGGCGGCTCCGGTGGCTGGCTGGTGGCGCGGAGGCGACGAGGAGGAGGCCGTAGGTGAGGGAGGAGGCGGTGGAGGCCGGCTCCGAGGCGGACGGGCGCGGGTCAACGAGATGCAGAGGCGTGGTCGCGGGGCTCGTTGGTCGGCGCGAGGGGGTGGTGAGGCATGGGAGGAGAAGCAGGGCGCGACGAGCTGCGGCCAGGCGGCGAGGAGGTGGAGGCGCAAGGCGGCGGGGCCGATGGAACGGGGCGCGACGGTGGCGGGGAGGCCGACGAGGCTCCGGCCTGACTCTCTTCTCCGGCAAGGACGGAGCGCGGGAGCAAGGGGGGGGGGTCGAGGGCTGCATGCTCGGGCTCGGGATCGAGGAGAGGGAGAAAAGGGGATCGGGCGCAGGGAGCTCCTCTCCCTGGCGCGATGCGATATATGTGTGGTGGCGGCGCACTGGAGGGAACGAAGGAGAGGGGGTCAAGCGCAGGCGGCGCTGGAGGGAAGGAGATGGGATCGAGCGATGCTCTCCCCTGCGGCTAGGGTTAGAGGGGGTAGCTGGGCCTTAGAGGTTAGATGGGTTGGCCTGGTCATTGGGCCAAAATTAGGCTTCTCTCTCTCACTAATTTTGTAGCAGAAAAGAAATAGAGAGAGGAAAAGAAAGAGAGGGTAATGGAAAGATCTTGCGCATGGGGATTATTTTCCCTGACTCACAAAAATGAGTTTGATCCAAGAAAAATGGAGTGGGCAAGATTGCAAGAATTAAATTCAAAGTCCTTTGAATTTAATTCAAATGGTTTGAACAAGGACTAGGATTTAGAAGTGTCCAAAAATGTTGAGATTTTTGGTGGGGCTCCGGTAAACAGAGAAACAATTATTGACAAGGTTTTGAGGTCAACTCGGAGCAGAAAAGGCATGGGATTTATTTTGCACGTGTGTATGGTGAATCCCAAAGAATGGAATACTTTGTTATAGCTCCCTAATAATATTGGGAGGATATGTTATAAAGAGAAAACACCATGTGAATTCCCTCGATGTAAATGGACCGAAGATCCATACAATTTTATTTAGATGAGTTAGAAAGATTAAAGACATAATGACATGATGCCATGCACATGATGCAATGAAGAATGCAACAAGCAAAAACAAATCACACAACGAATCTCGGACACCCTGGAAGGCATCTGAAGCTCCGGTCTTGGGGCGTTACAACACTCCACCACTATAAGAGGATCTCGTCCCGAGATCTAGCATGGCACCGGAGAGAAACGAAAGAGGAAGAGAGGAGGTAAAACTAAGTTGCTTCTTTGACAAAAGAGTGAAACCACGAACCTTGAGAGATTGAACAAACTAAAAGAGAGAATACAAGGGAGATGAACGAGATTGAAAACACTCCATTAGACAAGAGGAACAAGCAACATTAGAACTTGAAGGTTGCAAAGACATGAATCAAGAGTTTAATGGACAAGATAGAATTTGAAACCACTCCGGTTAAAACAAGATGAGAGAGAATTCAGGCAGCACTCCGGTTGAAAATGGAAGGGATAGAATAAGAACTTGAGAAGATGGGATGATACTTGATGAAATCAACAACACACTGCCTCCGGAACTATTGAAAGAATGGCACAGGGGGTAAGCAAGATTTCAGACAGCAATCCGGTTGAAAAGAGAGGCAAAACTTGATAAGACGAAAAGAACTTGAAGCGGTGACACAACACTTCAGTTAAATGGATAAGCATGAAAAGAACATGATCCTCAATTCAAGAAGATGAGTAAAGAGAGCAACATCACAATGCCTCCGGAACGAAAGAATAGAAGCTAGATTGTTGGAATAATAGAATGAAGAAGAAAATGCCAACTTCTACCACAAATGAGCTCGGAAAGCACCCTTCCAAGAAGGTTAGAGCGGAGTTGTTGGAAAACAACAACGAAACGAATAAGCTTGTAGTGGGTTTATGAAAACATCTCAACACTTGAGGTGAAATTCTGCCACTAACGAAAAACAATTGCTTGCTTGAGATCAACGAAGAGATGAAAAACCTCTTTCACCGAGAAGGATATGGAGAAAGCTTGGATCATTGATAAGCACCACAAATAGCAACAATCCTTAGGGAAGGCTTTAGGTGAAATATGACACAAGATAAACCAACAAAGAGATTGATGGATTTAAAATACCTCATTCTTGACAACTGTTGAATCACAAAACATGATGAAAATTGTCAAGAATGATATAACACCACCTCAAAAGATAAGGTAGAAAGAATTGCACTTTGGAATGCAAGATGAAGAATGCTTGAACTCCTCAAAAGAAAACATGTGTTAAGCACCATGTTTATATTAGAGTATAGCTTCCATGAAGAATGAAAAGATTCCTTGACGAACCACCATGTATAGCCTCCATGAAGAACTCCGATAAAAAAAGGATGATAAAATAAAGAGAAGCTGAAAACACAAGGTGAAGCCTTGCAATGATTTAGATGGAGCTTCGCGACGAGATAATGCAGAAAACTTGGAACTCTGGAAAGAAAAAATGAAGCATCTCGAATCGAGAATGTGATATGATGAAGAACTCCGGAAAGAAGAAATTAGATCACTTGGATGAAACAATAATAAGAATTACGTTATGCGTATCCTTCACCAATTTAAATTGATGACAAGCAATGGATTTGGCATACTACTTATTCTCGTAGAAAGGATTAAGAGAGATATAGCGCAAACTTGAGAAGTTATTGACGGAACCACCGGTGGGATTTGGAAACAATGAATGAATTGATACAATAACAACGGAAGTGGAAAGTTGAAAGAACCACCGTAAGAAAAGAAAAGATAGCAGAACACCGGGAGGAGTTTGAAAACAAATGAGTATACTTGAGAAATTTAGATACATGAGAACGAAGGGGTCATGAACTGATTAGATGATATTTGAACGATGCACCGGTAAGATTTGGAGAACGATATCTACACGCTGAGAATGAAGGATTATGACATGATGGCCTTCGGAGGAAAGAAACGGAAATAACTCATGAAATGCTCCGGATGGGTGAAAAGAATTCTCACAATCGAAAGCAATTATGAGAGGATGGTATAAAGCTAGAACCATGAATCTCTGGAAGAACGGGTAGGGATTTAAGAGGAACTCTTCTTCGACCTTCAAAATCCGAGAATGATGACGAGAAACACCACCATGAATTGTTGAGATACTCCGGGAGAATTAAAAACAAAGAGGTTGAGCCAACAAGGAAAAATAATTTGAAATCGGTCTTGGAAAACATCTGACTGATGAAATTCATTCTTACGTCAAACTTGCAAAAGAATTTGGGAATAGCTCCGGGAAAATTAGAAGAGTCAGGTAAGATCCTGGGAAAAGACCTGTGGGTTAGGGCCCACTCAAAAGGACAACACCATTGAATGATTGATTGAAAGGGGGGATTGCAACGGTTAAATTAAATGGCTTGAATGAGATAATAATCTCGAAATAGCATGAACGGATCTTGATAATGGAGACACAAATCTTCTGAGATATCCTCGGCACTTTGGATATGAAGAGAGAGAGGTGAACGATTATGAGATGCACCGGCATGGGATAGCATTTGAACGAGGAAAAGGATATGATAAACACCGAAAGCTTGAGTTAAATCCACTGGAGAAGAAAAGAGACGAAGAATAATAAACTTGAAGCTCCGTTAGTATCTTCCTGAGAATCACCGGATAAAAACATTGACGGAAAAGAATGGAGAGACTTCTCATCAATAAAATGGATACCCGATTAAGAAATCTGAGTCCTTGAAGTTAAGGGTGGGAGGGTGGGAAAACAAAGAAAACTTGGGACGGATGAAACAAACACCGTTGAGAAAACTTAGAATTGATCTTGCGAATGGGGAGAATGATGGGATCATCTCGAAGATAAGCGCACCGGCTGGAAATAGAATTAACATGACGACCTCAATGATCAAGAAGGATTAGTATTCACATAGCAATATGAGAACACCGTTTAGGAAAGGTATGGATTCAACATTTGACTTCGAAGCAACTCGAATACCACATATAAAACAAAGCAAAGGATTTGGCTTGCAGAATAAGCCGAAAACAAACATATGATAGAGATTTCGTCCGAAGTTTTCGTGGTGGGGCCCACACGGGCTCGATTGTATAGCACCATCATGTACAAGGCAGTGCACATGACATACGAAGTGTCCCCGAACCAGCATAGCCAAGGGTTCTTTAAGACACAATGAGACCACTGTAAAAACGACCGTGGAAAGGCGGACCACTAGACGTCAAACCCCATTCTCATATCATGCATCTGTCGAAAATATATTCTAGGAGCTAATTGAATTCCCACCAATAAAACTCCCGAAACTTTCTGGTTATGCAATCTGGTGTTGGGGATACAGGGGAAGCAATATATATCTCACCCAAAACTAACAATTCCTACATCCAAGCTGTATCCATCCGTCAACACATAACCAAGAAACCTTCGGAAATCGTGTACCTCAACCTTCGAAAAGCATCCGTTATACGAGCTATGGCAATACTCCCGAACTCCCGCCCCAGTACTGGGTGGCGTCGAGGTTATCTCACCAACAACTGCATAAAAGAGATTTTCGATGTCGGCAAAACTCAGGTATTCCAGAACTGCAACGATAAAATTATGACGATAACACCTCGGAGCTCAACTCCCCGGGTCAATGCCACATAATAGACAGGAGGCACCAAGAACAATGTTCTCGTCACAAAACCATCGGAACGATTCCAAGATCCCGCGTGATCCTAAAAAAATTTAGTGAAATTTGAGGAGAGGAAAGTCAAAACATCTACGTCAGGAGACCTCACCAGAGCGACGAAGGGACTGAGGAGTAAAAAGAATCCTACTCTCCAATATATATAATCCTAAGACTCAAAACATTTTTGTTCTAGACTCAATAACGCCAGCAATACATCAAGCAGGCGGCTCCTAAGTCGGGGATGGCTCTGATTACCAACTTGTAACACCCACGATGCGGCTATATCTCCCACCTGTCGAAGCACGACTTAGAGGCATAACCGCATTGTGGTTTTGTCGCAAGAAGGGTCATCTTCACACAATCCCATGTAATGAACAAGAATGGGATAAAGAGTTGGCTTACAATCGCCACTTCACACAATGAACATATAATAAATCATACATCATTCAGAGTACACACACATAGTCCGACTACGGACAACACCAAAAGAAAAGAAGATAACCCAACTGCTAGATCCCCGATCGTCCCAACTGGGCTCCACTACTGATCAACATGAAACAAAACATAGCAACGACCAAGATCTTAGTTGAGCTCCCATCTGAGCTCGGTTGCATTACCTGCACTGGTATCATCGGCACCTGCAACTGTTGTGATAGTATCTGGTGAGTCACGAGGACTCAGCAATCTCAAAACCCGCAAGATCAAGACTATTTAAGCTTATGGGTAGGAAGTGGTAAAGTGGTAAGGTTGCAGGAGCGTCTAAGCGTATAAGGTGGCTAACATACGCAAATAAGAGCGAGAAGAGACCAAATGGAATGGTCGTGAAGCTAGCAATGATCAAGAAGTGATCCTGAACTCCTCACGGTCAACGAAGGATATTCCTTCTCCCACGAATACCTGATCAGACTCGGAATCCCGGTTACAAGACATTTCGACAATGGTAAAACAAGACCAGCAAAGCCGCCCGAATGTGCCGACAAATCCCGATAGAAGCTGCACATATCTCGTTCTCAGGGCACACCAGATTGTCCAAACTTCCGATAGGCCAGGCCAGAGTTGCCCCTGGTGGCCACCAGCGGCTGACAGGTTGTACCAACACTCCAGACGAGCACTAGCCCGGGGGGGGGGGGTAAGACAAGATGACCCTCGGGAGCGCGACTCCCAAGGGAAAAAAGGATTAGGTGAGGCAAATCTAAAATCAAGGTTGGGCCTTGCTGGAGGAGTTTTATTCAAGGCGAACTATCGAGGGGTTCCCATAACACCCAACCGCGTAAGGAACTCAAAATCAAGGAATATAACACCGGTATGACGGAAACTAGGGTGACAAGAGTGGAACAAAACACCAGGCATAAGGCCGAGCCTTCCACCCTTTACCAAGTATATAGATGCATTAATTAAATAAGAGATATTGTGATATCCCAACATAACCCGGATCCAACATGGAGCAATCTTCAACTTCACCTGCAACTAACAACGCTATAAGAGGGGCTGAGCAAAGCGGTGACATAGCCAAGCAACGGTTTGCTAGGAAGGGTGAAAAAGGTTAGAGGCTGGCATGGCAATTAGGGAGGCTTGGTAAACAAGTGATAGGTAGCGCAGCATAGCGATAGAGCGAAGCAACTAGCATAGCAATGATCGTAATGAGATTCAAGGTGACGGTCATCTTGCTTGAAATCCCTCTAGGAAGAAGAACGAGTCCATGATGAAAGTGCGTTATGTCGACTAGAGGGGGGGTGAATAGGCGATTTTTATGAATTCTTCACTGAGGAATTTGCCGGTGAGGAAATTCCTTAGCGAAGAACTATTAGCAGCAGAATAAGTACTCAGAAGTAAGCATAACAGAATACAAGCATGGTCATCATGATGAAATGAAGACTAGCACAGAGTATAGAAAGCGTAATCACAGGATAACACAAGATGGAGACAAACAGACTGAAGAAATTGAACTGAGGAAATTGAGAAAGTCTTCAGTCAAAGTCTTCAAACACAGATATGAACAAACACTCAACACAGTAATGAGGAAATGAAAGGGTTGAGGAAATAGAACCAGTTAGGTTGGTGAAGACAATGATTTGGTAGACCAGTTCCAACTGCTGTCTCAGTTGTACGTCTGGTTGGAGCGGCTGAGTATTTAAACTCGAGGACACGTAGTCCTAGACACCCAGTCGCTGAGCACGCAGCTCAGGACACCCAGTCCTCACCGTATTCTCCTTGAACTAAGGTCACGCAGACCTCGTCCAATCACTCGTGGTAAGTCTTCAGGAGACTTCCAAACCTTCACAGACTTGGTCACTCGGCGATCCACAATTCCTCTTGGATGCTCTAGACCTTGACGCCTAACCGTCTGGAAGAAGCACAGTCTTCAAAGGTAACAAGCGTCGGATCCACGCAGGATCAATTTCTTCAGTGATGCTCAATCACTTTGGGTTTGTAGGGGTTTGGTTTTGGGTTTTCCTCACTCGATGATTTTCGCTCAAAGTCCTCGGAGGATGGGTTGCTCTCAAATGACAAGTGTCAAGTTCTCTCGGAGCAGCCAACCAGCTAGTGGTTGTAGGGGGCGGCTATTTATAGCCTAGGGAGCAGCCTGGCATGATAAGACATAAATGCCCCTCAATGATATGACCATTAGGTGGATAAGATATTTTGGGACAGCTGGCGCGCAGCACAGCAATGGTCGGAAATTTGACTCTCAAATTCCTCAGGGCTATCATGTTCCTCACTGTGTAGGTAATTCGCACTAATGAATTCCTAACTCCTCAGTCAGAACAAATTCATCAGTGACCAGAAGAACTTCGTCTCTGTCACTGAAGAAAGTGACTGAACTGTATGAGATTTCCAAAGGCTTCACTCGAAGGGGTTGGTAGGTGTAGGATTTTGAGTTGAGCATCACATGGAAATTTTTCCTTAGTATTTCCTCGACCCCCTTAAACAGTACGGTGTTTCCTATGACTCAAGAAGGAGAAAATGAAACTACGAAAACAAAAGTCTTCACGCTTCATGTTCCACAAATGAATACCAAGTCTTCAAGGTCACACCAATTTCTTCACTTTCAAAGTCTTCAGAAAGTCTTCAGAATATCAAAGTCTTCAGTTGAAGAACTTCATTTTTAGGGGTCGACTTTCTCTGTAAATATCAAACTCCTCATAGACTTATAGACCTGTGTACACTCACAAACGCATTAGTCCCTTAACCTATAAGTCTTCAATACACCAAAATCACTAAGGGGCACTAGATGCACTTACAATCTCCCCCTTTTTGGTGATTGATGACAACATAGGTTAAGTTTTCAACGGGGATAAACATATGAAGTGTATACACTGATATTGAGGAATTTGATTACAAGATATAGTAGAACTCCCCCTGAAGATGTGCATAGTGAGGAATTTTCTTTTGAGGCAATGCACATTTGAAGAGTTGAATCATGGAGATCTCCCCCTATATCTTGTAATTCATGCACGCATTTGATATATAATATGAAGAATTTGAAATGCATGATGAAATATGGTGCCTATTGAGATTCAGCATGCGTGCAATGTCATTAACGAGGAATAAGCATGCAAAGCATAATGCAACAAAAGTATCAGCGCACCATCGGGTTTAAGATTACAACTCGATCCAAATAAAAGTTTCAGAAGAACGAGAGTTGTAACTTAAAAATTGCCCTTAATATAGACCCGCTTGAAGACTAACTCAGATTTCTCCCCCTTTGTCATCAAATGACCAAAAGGATTGAAACTGAGGACTAACACCCGTGAAGAATTTCAAGTCGAAGGAGGAGCGCCAGCGTTGTCGGGGTTGTTTGTTGTAGCAGGGCCTGCCGCAGTGTCGTCCAAATCTTCATACTCATCAGTGTCACGCGATGAAGAATAAGAGCTGGCCACCAAGGAAGGAACTTTGACCTTCTTGAATTTCTTCGATGGAGGTGCAGACCAGTCAAATTCTTCCTTGAGACCCATATTCTTCAGATCTGCAGCGCTATAGACATGAGAGAGAACAGCCCAGGTGCGGTTGAAGGTTTCATGGAGGTAGTATTGGTTTTTCTTCACTGCATTGTGTGTTGAGGTCATGTTGTCAAGAATTGAACCAAACTGGCGCTTGACCCATTTATGATTGCGATCAACCTTCTGATGAAGACTGAGGAGTAACTCACGGTCAGCCATCACCCTGGGTGCTGTGTCTTGAGGATTTTGCTTTGCTGAGGTATTTGCAGCAGAGTCATGTGTGGCGAAATCATCATTGGTAGAGTAAGATGCAGCCTTGCGAAATTGACCAACCAATGGACGAATGCCTTCATCGATCACAGCAGCGGCCTTGCCTTTATCATCAGCTGATGAAACTGTCCGTTTGAGGACTTCAATGGGAGGCAAGTAGCTACCGTGGTTCAGAGTGTCAGCTTTGTAATTCAGTGAGGATCTTGCCCTGATGAATCTCATAATCCAAGGAGCATAAGGCTTCAGCTCGAATGGTGACATAGCAATATTGGCCAGAGTCCTCATGAAGAAATCATGGAAGTTGACGGGAACGCCATGAATGATGTTGAAAAGCATATTCTTCATGATGCCAACGACTTCTTCATCATTTGAGTCGTGGCCTTTGATGGGACTCATTGTCTTTGTCAGAATTCGATAGACGGTTCGAGGCACATACAGTAATTCCTTGACGAGGAATTTGGTTCGTGGGGCCTGCCTTGGCTTCAAAGGCTTCATCAGCACTTGCATATAGTGATTTGAAAGTTCTGGTTCGTTGTAGATACAACGAGCATCATCATGTGGAGGACTGAGTGGTAGAGCACGAAGCAATTCAGTTGCTGGTGCCTGGTAGTGAGTATTTTCAGTCATCCAGTCTAGTACCCATGAGTTCACGTCTTCAGCGTCTCCGGTGATGTGCAGAGTTGCGTAGAATTGAAGAATGAGTTCTTCATTCCAGTCACAGATATCAATGCAGAAATTCAGAAGTCCTGCGTCGTGAAGAACACTGAGGACTGGCTCAAACCCGGGCAGAGACTCCATGTCCACATGAGGAATATGTGCATGATCGAAGACTTTGTCTTTGTTGAAGAGCACTGAGGAATAGAAATTGGCTTGGCTGGCAGTCCAGAAACGCCTCTTCCTTATGCGAGCAGAATCATATGGATTATAATCAGTGAAGAATACATGCTCGGCAAACAAATCTTCAGCCTTGAACTTCTGTTTTCTTGAGAACGGATTCTTTTGCTTTGGTAGAGGGGTGTTAGTGAGTTGCATCACCACCTCAGGAATCGCGAGCTTAGGTTCTTCAGGCTGAGGAATTTCCTGTTCCTCAACAGGTGCAGCCTGAGGATCAGCAGCAGTAGGTTCATCAGCACTAGTGGCTGGAATTTCTTCATGCACAGAGAGAGTGGGTTGAGTTTCTTCAGAGCCCAATTGAACTGTTGGTGCAGGGGACTGAGGAATTTGTTGTAGTGGGGTGAAGACTGGAGAATTTGGATGCTGACTTTCCCAAAAGTCATCGTTCATCACTGGCGTTGTGTTTCCAATATCCACATCTTCATCTTCAATTTCCTCAACACCAGCCTCTTCAGCTGTGAACTGAGGCATAGGTGAGGAAATGACTGGCGTTGAAGGGATTGCGTCCACTTCAATTTCTTCATCAATCTGCTCTGACGAAGCAGCAGAATGATGTTCTCCATCAGATCCGATTGGGATCTCATAGTCTTCTCCAAAAGGAACAACGTCCTTTGATGGCATGGAGGAAATCGGAACAACATCAATTGGATTTTCGAGTGAGCTGGTCATTGGCTTCATTTTCTTCGCAGCCGAAGAATTTGACACAGCTGATGCCTTCCTTTTCTTCACTGTAGCTCGCTCTGCAGCCTTGGTCTTCTTCACATCAAATGCACATGGAAGAATTGGAGTTGGTGTAGGTGCAGATGGAGCTGAGGAATCTGGTTGATTTTCTTCAGGCGCAACTGATGCAGTTGCCCTGACTTCTTCAGTTTCTTCAGGCGCACCACTAGTGGATGCCCTGGCAATTTCTTCAGCGGCTGGAATGGGATCATCAGCCCTAGAACTAGCATTTTCATCAGCAGCCTGAACTTCATCAGCGGTGCTGGCATGTTCTTCAGTCGGCTGAGCTGAGACGCCAGCCTGAGGAATTTCATGTTGCGTTGGGGCAGCAACATTGGTGAATTTCTTCGCCAGGTTGACGAATCTGACTTTGGCTCCTTGCCAATCAGCATAGTAGGCATCAAAATCCTTGCTGAGGGCTTGAATTTCAGACTGAGCCTGGAGAAGTTCCTCAGGTGTCATTCTGACAACGTTTTTCTTCAGGAGCTTCTCCTTTCTGTAGTGAGCTTTCTTAATCTCTCTTGCCTTTTCAAACTTCCATTTCTCTTCAGTGATGAAATGGGTCAACATATGACTTTGTCCAGGGGTCAGATGAAAATCAGGCATAGGGGTGTTTGGATCCTTGTGCCAGAGATCAATATAATCGAGGATTTTCCTCAGATCCAATAGCAGTGGCACAGATGTGCCTTTGGCTCTAGCGGCCTTCACCTGTCTGTCTCTGATGATTTCTGCAAGTTCATCATCAGAAGCTTCATCATCAGAAGGCACATGGAATGCGACCTGTTTCTTCTTTGGACTTGGCCGAGGACATCGTCCAGCTGTTGCTTTGGTCTTCAGCAGAGTCGGGCCAGATGATGACTTTGGTGCAGTTGAGGAACTTGTTGAAACACCAGAGGCAATCGAGAAACTAGCAGTCCTTTGACATGTAGCCAGATGCACTGGAGCTGAGGACTTTGAGGGAGCTATTGAGGACTTTGGTGGAGCTGTAGCAGTGTGAGGAATTTGCCGTGAGGGCACTGCTGAGGAACTTGGCCGTGAGGGCGCTGTTGGTGAAGCACTTGGCTTACGAGCAGACTTCTTTGGCGTGGATTTCCTCGGTTTGACCAAGGCCTCAGTAGCAGTAGCAGTGGCAGAATTCTCATTGAATTTCTTCACTGCCTCCTTGGCTTGTCTTGCCAATTTAGCTTGGCGCTTAGCCCATTCTTCAGGAAAATCCTCACCTCGTTTGATGCTTGTGGGATTAGCTACTTGGCTAGGTGCCAATGGAGCTCTTGGGCATGGAGGATTGAGGGCGAATTTCTTCATGTACTTTGGAGTCACATATCTGTATTCCCTCCATTCCCTTGCCCATCTCTGTTCAATCTTCTGAATGCGCACCTTGCACTGATTTTTGTTTTCTTTGCCAAATTTTGCTTCATCAGGTGTGCAATAGTCAGCATAAATTTCCTCAGGGATTTCAAACGCATTCATAACCTCAGGTTTCTTTCCTCCTTTCTGCGGCTTCTTACCGTCTGCCATATTCTTCAGTTTAGGAATTTGAACAATTGAGTTCTTTGAAGAAGTATGTAGTTTTTGTTCGAGGAACGCTGCAAATGAGTTAAGTTGATGAGAACCTAGTGATTCAGCAGCAGACATGAGTACCTGTGAACAGAGTACAGGTACGAGGAATTCGGAGAGGTCATATGCGTTCTGAGAAGGTTTTTCGAAAAGAACAAGTTTTGAGGAATTTGACCAGATGAACCTTGAGGAATTTCACTAAGCGTTCTTGTCTTAGGTTCCAGAGTTGTACAGATCGAAGATCCACACAATTAGGGAATCTTGAAGAAAATGATTTCTTAGAAAAACAGTTCAAGATCATATGATGTGTGTGGTGTTCATATGTGTGAAGATTTGAAGAATAAACACCTTTGAAGATTTTCAGGAAAGCTTGAGAATCAAAGCGAGTAATAAAAGTAACTTTTAATTACCCGAAGTGAAGAACACGACGAAGTGAGAAGAACGGATGGGAAGTTCGTCAGGTTAGATCTTCCTTGCCCTAACTCGGCGGAGGAAGACAGCTACGGCGGCGGCGGAGTGAGGATTTCCGCGGTCGGCGCGAGTACGACGGTGATGAGGTCGAGGCAGCGAAGCTCTTCCTCACCGGCGACGATGGAGTAGCGGCGGCGCTAGGGTTTGAGGAGCTCGAGCGGGAGAGAAGCGATCGAGCGGAGTAAATGAAGTGAGGAAGGGGAGAGGGGTATTTATAGACACGGTGAAAAACTGTTCGCCCGAAGATTTGGGACGAATGTGCCCCTGCCCTTTCTCCTTCACGCGACATGTGTCACCCACGTACTGTGTAGTGGAGATCGTGTACGATCGTGGGAGAATAGAATAATGCATTTTTGGATGCGGAACAGTTTGAGCGGCAAAACCGAAAATTTCGGATAAGATTTGTTTTAAAGTTTCGTTCACAATTTCTTCAGCTGACCAGGACACAGTGAAGATTTTGAACGAGTTTCAAATAGAACGCATATGAAGAATTTGTGAATAGATTGGGTTGAGTATAGCATAGAGGGGGAAGGGTCCAATCACATTCACTTAGCAGAAAAAGCAGCTTGAAGAAATAGCTATAAGTGAATGCTGTAGAGGACATAAACTCACACACACACACATATATATATATATATATATATATATATATAGCCAATGAAGCAAAACGAAGGAACCAGTGAAAATTTTGAAAAGTTGAAGAATTTGAAAAACTGAAGAATTTCAAAACTGAGAAAAAACTCAAATTGAAGATTTTCAACTTTTTGTGGTGGCATGACCCACCGTATAAGAATGATGATTTCAGACACCGCGTACAATTGTCGTAGGGCTCTGAGAATCAAATTCTTCATTAATTTCTTCACACTTAGAGTGTTATTCTTCATTAATTGAAGAAAAACATTTCTTCATGTGTTGCACATCTAAGTCATCAATTTTGCAGAAGTGTTAGGATGTGTGTCCTTTCCAAAGAACATTCGAAGATTCTAAGATATTTAGCTCACACAGCAACTTGCTAAATCTCTTCTCATCCAAGGGCTTAGTGAAGATATTAGCTAGCTGTTCTTCAGTCTTCACGTGCTCGATGGAGATATCGCGCTTCAACACATGATCACGAAGAAAATGATGACGAATCTGAATGTGCTTTGTCTTTGAGTGCTGAACTGGGCTGTGAGCAATCTTGATGGCACTCTCATTGTCGCAGAGGAGAGGCACATTCTTCACGTTGACGCCATAGTCCTTGAGTGTTTGCTTCATACAAAGCAGTTGAGCACAGCAAGAGCCAGCAACAATGTATTCAGCTTCCGCAGTAGACAGTGATACGCAGTTCTATTTCTTTGAGGACCAACAGACCAAAGATCGTCCGAGGAAATGACAAGTGCCAGAAGTTGACTTGCGGTCCACACCATCACCAGCATAGTCAGAGTCAGAATATCCAATGAGATCAAAAGCAGAGCCCTTGGGATACCATAATCCTAGTGTTGGTGTGTGAGCTAGATATTGAAGAATATGCTTCACAGCCTTATAGTGTGATTCCTTCGGTGCAGCTTGAAATCGGGCACACATGCAAACACTAAGCATTATATCTGGCCTAGATGCACATAAGTACAATAAAGAACCAATCATGGAGCGGTATACCTTGTGATCGAAGTCAATACCATTTTCATCAGTGCATAGATGGCCTTTTGTGGGCATAGGAATTTTGACGCCTTTGCAATCTTGCATGCCGAATTTCCTCAGTACATCTTTGAGGTATTTCTCCTGAGATATGAATATGCCATTGCGCTATTGACGAATTTGAAGACCTAAGAAGAATTTCAACTCTCCCATCATAGACATTTGATATTCTTCACTCATCATATAAGCAAATTCATCACTATAACGTTGGTCAGTACAGCCAAAGATAATATCATCAACATATATTTGGCACACAAACAGTTCACCATCATAAGATTTAGTAAAGAGAGTAGGGTCGAGTGAACCGGGTGTGAAGCCATTCTTCGCGAAGAATTCCTTCAATGTACCATACCACGCCCGAGGGGCTTGCTTGAGGCCATAGAGGGCCTTATTAAGTCTGAAGACTTTGTCAGGATTCTTTGGATCTTCAAAACCTGGGGGTTGAGCAACATATACTTCTTCCTCAAGCTTACCATTGAGGAATGCACTTTTCACATCCATTTGATATAAGATGATATCATGATGGTTAGCATAAGCAAGTAATATGCGAATAGCCTCAAGTCTAGCAACAGGTGCAAAAGTTTCATCAAAATCAATTCCTTTAACCTGTGTGTAGCCTTGAGCTACCAGTCGTGCCTTATTCCTCACCACAAGGCCATTTTCATCTTGCTTGTTGCGGTAGATCCACTTTGTGCCAATGATATTATGCTTGCGAGGATTTGGACGTTTAACCAGTTCCCGGACATTGTTGAGCTCGAACTGATGTAATTCTTCTTGCATGGCCTGAATCCACTCAGGCTCCAAAAATGCTTCGTCTACCTTAGTGGGTTCTGTGATAGAGACAAAAGCAGAGTGCCCACAAAAGTTAGATAAATGTGAAGCTTTTGAGTGTGTGAGAGGACCTGGCGCTCGAATGTCATCGATGATCTTTTCCACTTGCACTTCTTTTGCAACGCGAGGATGAGCTAATTGTCGCTGAGGAGTTTCGTCAGCATTTTCTTCAGCACCATTTTCCTCAGCATTTTCTTCAGGTGTATTAGCTCGATGTTCTTCATGAACTGGAATGAATTCTTCAGCAAATTCTTTAGTAGGAATGACATCCTCAGTTGCCTTGAACTTGATAGAATCCTCAGGTGCTGGTTCATCTAACACAGAAGGTAGGTGCTCTCTTTGCGAGCCATTAGTTTCATCGAACCGCACATCTACAGTTTCAACAATCTTGTGAAGAGCGATGTTGAAGACTCTGTAGGTGTGCGAGTCCTTTCCGTAACCAAGCATAAAACCTTCATGTGCTTTCGATGCAAATTTAGAATTGTGGTGATGATCTCTAATCCAACATTTAGCACCGAAGACTTTGAAATAACTCACATTGGGTTTCTTGTCAGTGAGGAGTTCATAGGCCGTCTTCTTGAAGAATTTGTGAAGATATACTCTGTTGATGATGTTGTCTCGCCCAATATGCGATCCTATCCAAAAGGAACTCGAAGGTCCCACCAAGGATAGACCCGCATATTGAAACGCCTTTGCAAGGTGGATATCATTACATCAACATTACATAATAGATGGGGATACATACATAAGGCATACAATGCCACATGAATACAACATCACAATACATCAGACAATCATCCGACTACGGATGAAACACAAACAGAAACTCAAACGACATCCACCCTGCTAGCCCAAGCTGCCGACCTGGAACCTATCCCCTGATCGAAGAAGCAGAAGAAGAACTCAACGCAAGCAAGCATCGCTCTCGCGTCATGGTCATCGCACAACCTGTACCTGCAACTATTGTTGTAGTAATCTGTGAGCCACGAGGACTCAGCAATCCCATTACCATGGGTATCAAGACTAGCAAAGCTTAAAGGGAAAGGAAGGGGTAAAGTGGTGAGGCTGCAGCAGCGACTAAGCATATATGGTGGCTAACATACGCAAATAAGAGCGAGAAGAGAGCAAGCGGAACGGTCGTGAAGCTAGAAATGATCAAGAAGTGATCCTGAACTCCTACTTACGTCAAACATAACCCAAAGACCGTGTTCACTTCCCGGACTCTACCGAGAAGAGACAATCACGGCTACACACACGGTTGATGCGTTTTAATTCGGATCTGGTGTCAAGTTATCTACAACCGGACATTAACAAATTCCCATCTGCCAATAACCGCAGGCACGGCTTTCGAAAGATTATACCCTGCAGGGGTGTCCCAACTTAGCCCATGACAAGCTCTCGCGATCAACGAAGGAATAGACCTTCTCCCAGGAAGACCCGATCAAACTCGGAATCCCGGTTTACAAGACATTTTGATAATGGTAAAACAAGACCAGCAAAGCCGCCCGATGTGCCGACAAATCCCGATAGGAGCTGCACATATCTCGTTCTCAGGGCACACCGGATGAGAAAGACGACGGGTTGGCATAGACCCTGGTTGCCCAGGGGGCGCCGGACATCGCTCGGTTTGGACCAACACTTAGACAAGCACTGGCCCGGGGGGTAAAATAAAGATGACCCTCGGGATGCGCGACTCCCAAGGGAAAAAGGGCTAGCTGAGGCAAATGGTAAAACCAATGTTGGGCCTTGCTGGAGGAGTTTTATTCAAAGCGAACTGTCAAGGGGGTCCCATAAATCACCCGACCGCGTAAGGAACGCAAAATCCGGGAACATAACACCGGTATGACGGAAACTAGGGCGGCAAGAGTGGAACAAAACACTAGGCAAAAGGCCAAGTCTTCCACCCTTTACCAAGTATATAGATGCATTAATAATATAAGAGATATTGTGATATCCCAACCAAAATCCTGTCCACCATGGAGAAATCTTCAACTTCACCTGCAACTAGCAACGCTATAAGAGGGGCTGAGCAAAAGCGGTAACATAGCCAAACAACGGTTGGCATAGGAAAGGTGTCAAAGGTTAGAGGTTCATGGCAATTTGGGATGGCTTGATGAGCAGAAGATAGGTAGCGCAGCATAGCGATAGAACGAAGCAACTAGCATAGCAATGATAGTAGTGAGATCCAGGGTAGTGGTCATCTTGACTGAAATCCCGCTAGGAAGAAGAACGAGTCCATGAAGAAGACGAACGGATGAAGCCGAACCAAGCGTAGACGAACGAATCCTCACGATCGCAAAGAAACAGGAACTATCGAAAAGAAGCACACAACATAGTAAACACACCACACATGAACAAGACATGATGCAGAACAAGCATGATGCATGACAAAGCCACATGAAGCTACTCATGGCAAGAGATGATGCAAACAAGAACAACACATCAAGGCAAGTTTAAATGAGGCCGGGAACAACATATAACAATTCTGGTAAGTCCTCATATGCATATTTAGAAATTGGTCCAGATCTGAACAAACATTAAGTTGAAGTTGATAAACAGCAAGTTAAGATGCACAAATATGATCTACACGAGATTCTAGTCAAGTTACATATAAAGTTCATTTAGTTCGGAGCTACGGCCTAGAAGATATGAGTAAAACAAGTTAAACATGGCATTGATGCAAAATACACCCAAAAATCAAGCAAACACCTCAAAACATGGATGCAACATGATAATATGAAACTACATGCAATTCTAAGCAAGTTTCATATAGAGCACACTCAAAAAGGAGCAACGGTTCAACACACACACATGAAACAAGTTTAAAGGACAAGCTGTCCAAAACAGCGACTAGGCATATTACAAGCATCAAAACTATATGCTACAGCACCCAAACATGATAACAAAAGGCATGGTCATGATGTACAGGTAAAGCGCAAAAAAACATGAACACTGAGCTATCTCCAGAAATCACTAGAACATGCTCAAACACACATGGTAATATTGCAAGTTATAACAATTTCAGACTTTGCAGAAGATAACATCACGATGCAATGTTTAGAGCTATCAAACAACATATTACAGGAACTTATAATGGCAAGCAAAGGCATGGCATGAATCTAATAATTGCATAGATCAAATGTCCCTTACTGACCATAAACCAAAAGGGATCAGAAAATATGATGGCACCCACGTAAACATAGCAAGTTATTATTACAGATTCATACATGGCAGGAACATAATTATGAAGGCATGTAGATGAGCTTGTGCAACTCTCTACAGGGCAAAACATGGCATGGCCAGGCCACCAATAGTAAGAAGACATATTTGTGAAGCTAAGCATGGCAAGAGCAAGGTCATAGGGTACATGGATCACTAGCAAAACATATGGGAACAAGTGAACTTAATGTTAACAGGCTGACAGCAACATTTTCAAGCAACTTTGGAGCAAGATATGAACAAGCTACAGAAAGCTATAAATGCAACCAGGGGCGTGGATGGATAGACGATGACATGTAGATCAAAACATGTTTATAGGACATCTCCAGATTATACATAGAATGATTAGTAGCAACATGTTTATATAGCATCGCGAAATAACATATTCAGCCTAGCAAAACAGCAACAGCATGAACCCTACTTAACAAGCTCGATTAACTTACCACAAGTCATTGCATGACAAGATAAGCATACCATCATAAAGAAGACATGTTTGTGAAACAAACCAAGTCAAGAACAAGTCCATAGCATGCAAGGATCAACTATAGCAACCTTGGCCAAATTGAATAACACGTAAACAATCTGCCAGGAAACATTTTGAAGCAAAAGTAGAGCACAAAAATGACATTCTAGACTACTCCATAATTGCAACCAGGACCATGGATGGATAGAGCATAACCATGTTTTCAAAACACCCTTACTGAAGTATCTCAAATCATGCATGGATATCTCTGTAGCATCATGTTTACATGGCATCAAAATAACAGCAGAACAGGGATTAAAACAGCAACATCATGATGCCTAGTTTACATGCTTGTGCTAGTCACCACATTGATCACAAAAAGACATGGTAAGAACCCCTGTAAGATGGCATGGCATAGTTCAAAACACATGAAGACATCAACCTCATAGGATGCACACATCAATAATGGCAAAAATGACAAAAGAGATCGTTCTGTTAATAGACAGCAGAAAACATTATGAAGCACTCTTACAACGACGCTTCCGGCATCTAGATGACTTCAAATGAATATGATGCAATGGAACGAAATGATGTCCTCTCCGAGACGAACAATTTGACATATTACACGCACGAAACGGACCTACGGATGCAGAGATACGACATGACGAACATGGCATGAAAATTACAGAAATCTGAGACTTAGCAGTTTTCTCACCCCGGGGAAAAAGTCAACCGCGGCACGGAGATCGAGGATGACCGGAATCGTCGCCGGAGACGAGCAGCACAGCGGCCGGAGGGGTCGGAGTGGAGCGGGGGAGGCCGGGGATGGACGGATCCGGGGTCTCCTTCCCCGAGTTCGGCCAGATCTGGGCCGGGGAGGCACGGGGTCGGCGAGATCGGCCGACTCCGGCGAGGTTCACGGCGGCGTCGGACATGGAGGCAGCCAGGGCGGAGCGACCCGGCGATGGGCGGCGGCATCGCGCGGTGAGGAGGCGCGGGAGGCGCGTC